>NW_017307639.1:101768-149548 GCF_000935625.1 Nanorana parkeri
GTATATGTGTCACTCTTTATATATATATATATATATATAATTTCTCACATAATCAAATAGATACATTTATTGATTACCACTCTTAAAGGACACCTTGACTAGAAGAATATGTATCTGATGTCCTAAAAAATGCCAGTTTCCTGGGTGTCTCTGACTTCAGATTGTTCATGATCTGTGTAGTTCTTGAGAGTCTATTGAAGCCACTGGATTAGCCAGGCAAGTAGTATTTTTAAGAACTCTTAACCCTCTAAAGAACTCTTAAGAAGAATGTTAAACCCTTGCAGTGGGGCTACCCCCGCACTGCAAGAGTTAAGTGCTCATTGTGGTCTAGGGAGGAAAATAACAAAATTATACTCACCCGATCCTTTAAGCAGGCTTGTTCTTAGACCAGTCCCTTGAGCCTTTTTCCCCCTCTGCTGCAGTGATCTAAGGTCCCTGAGTCATCACGTTCTATACAGTGTATGGGATGTGAAGATGCGGAGGCACATGCCATTGCTGAAACAAAGAGGAGACAGGCAGGAGGAAGTGCTGTCAACATAATTTTTTTATTTTCTTCCCTAGAACAGAATGAGCACTTAACCCTTGTAGTGTGGGGGTAGCCCCATTGCATGGGTTAATAACATTTTTGCCCGGCGTTCTTCTTTAAAAGGAGAATAGCAGTAGCAGGTTACATACTGTATCTCTCAGCACAGTATTCCTTTTAAGATACCAGTTTATATGATCTTACCCATAGACATGATCATCTATCTCTAAAATATAGAAGACACTCCCAGCGGATCATTCATCTTTGAGGGAATGATGAACAAGCTGTTTTGGATTTTCATGGCTGATCAAATGGGCATAATCTGATTGGAGTTTTATGCTTATTGCTATTATAGTGCTTTTATTGTGGTTCATTATAGAGATTACATTTACTGGCAATAACATCGTTTTTACAAAGATTTTACTTGTCTAGTTGCCATTTGATATCCTAATTTTCCAATTTCATTCGAGGTAACAAGAAGTTTATGTCTCGTGATGTAGACAGGCTTCAAAGCTGAAGTTTATTCTGCTTCTATTTAGCCTTCCCTGGTTCCTCCCATATCTATCACCATGCTAATGATATTTCTTTAGAAAAACCTTTCCGTTTTACTTTTGTACCTTCAGCCCTGCGGGTTGAACGAGAGGAATCAATTTTCCAATCCACGCTAAACACAGTGGATGGAGGAATCTCTATTCGACTATTGTATTCAAACAACCGCTACACCTCGGGCTGTCTGAATACCCAAACAGTGACCGCATCTGATAGAATGTAGTCGCTTCTCAGCCGAGAATTTTCCATCCAGCTCAGACTATTTTTACTCAACCCCGCTGCGTTAAATAAACAATGGGCTTCTTTAAGCAAAACTGAGAAAGATACATAGCTAATATCATAGCTAATATGTGGAGCATTGAGCTTTACCAGATAGCTCAAACGGTGAACACAGAATATAAATATGCAATATATTGTATACTTAACCTGATTAAAGAAAAAACATAATCGCAAGATGAGTAGCCAGTGGGGGATCGTCTGCTACGCTGGAATAACGATCTGCCGAACTCAGAAACAGCCTACGAGATGGACTTACAGGAGGGATTAGGTGAGTATAACTTGCTTGCAGGTAAGGAAAAAAAAAAAAAACCCTACAGGATGGGTTAAAGGGGGGTGGGAGGGAAGAATGGGAGTTGGGAAGGGGGGGGGCATAGTTTGTTCAGAGTGGGTCTATAAAAATTGCCACTTACATAGTTTCCACAAGAAATAAATGGTAGGACATGCAGATATCCTATAAAAAAAATACTATACATGTCTTTTAATGCAGAGAGCTATACAGTGAAGTTCTCTTCCCCTTTAAGCACATAAAAAGGGCACAAAAACATGTAGAAAACGCCACAATGCATTATAAAATGGACCTAAAACGCATGATAAAAAGCACGTTTTTTTTAAGCATAGATGTATAATCAGGCCCTTAAAGCTATATGCAAAGGTTGAGCAGGTACAGAAAGACAGACTTTAGAAAGAAGGCCCCATTCACACCTACATTTTCCATGCATGCAATTGTACAAGAAAAGCCTCTAAATTGCCACCCTACACTTGCGCTTAGGTGTGAATGGAGCCTAAATTATAGTTTAAAGCTTTTCACTAACGCATAAATCAGTTGATGTTTGCTTTCCTTCTATAAAACATTACAAGGCCTGCCTTGCTCTCCTATCTTCATAATCTGACTCCCTTCCCCCTTTCCTCCACTTGTTCCGTATGGCCCATAGATTGCAGCAGTCTTATAGCCCTAGTCTTCTTGTGTTTTTTTTTTTTTTCCCCTCTGAATAATAGATGAGAGGGTTACGTGTGAACATCTATTTATAGAGACCACTGACGATGGTAGATGTATGCAGGGTAGTGGGAGACGGAATGTAAGGTTTTAGTATCTTTTCACATGCAGCATGCTGTAGTTGTGCCTGGCTATGTATGCATCATTCTGATTTAAAAAAAATGTGAAAGCCTCAGGGGTTCTCTGTTCTTGAACATGTGCAAACTGCTATAGTATATTGCCAGCCCTAGGATTGTGATTCATTGGTAAAAGGTTATTAGAGGTCAGATTTGCCAGCATACGATATTGGGCATACCGAATAAGTCATAAACAAGCAGCCCTGCAGCCAAATAAATATATGCACAGGAAAGCTGTCCATTAGACTTATCTGATTTCTGATTGGTCAGTTAAAGATACTCTAGTAATTTTGTTTTAGAACCAGCGGAACCTGGTCATATAAAGACAATTGTGCCTACTGTGGTATAGAGCTGAAGAATCACCGTGATATAAAAGAGCCTTTCATCTCATGATGAAGATATTATATTGATTGGTTACTTGGTAAGACTGCAGCAGTCAATATTACACATGACGCATTGCTTAACTACTATTTAAGTTTTTTTTTTTTCATATCTCAGAAGCAGGTTGCATTGTTTGCACACTTCTTGAATTATGTGTACCCTTAACCATTTCATTACATATTTCATGAATAGTAAGGTGCTGCAGTGGTCTCTTTCGACCCCACATTATTTATTTCAATAAGCATATGGGCCAGTCATGAGCATTGGCAGACAGTAGCATACCTCCCAACTTTCTGAAATGAGAAAGACGCACACCTTCCAGCACAATGGGGGGAATTTATTAAAATGAGAGCAGACAGAATCTGGAGCAAATGCCCATAGTAACCAATCAGCTTCTATCTTCAATTGGTTCAGTTAAGCTTTGAAAATAGAAGCTGATTGGTTGGTTGCTGTGCACAGCTGCTCCAGATTTTGTCTGCTCCAGTGTTGATAAATTCCCCTCAATGTATTTAGGCAATGGACACACCCCACAACGCTCCCACTTATGCAGACCATTAAGAATTTATATACCAAAAATTAGGGTTGCACAGATACCAAGTACAGTACTCGGTACAGGTACAAGTACATGTACCGATACTTTTGAGCTCCAAGACTACAGTAGAGACAAATTCAAAAAATAGGAGGCAGCTGTCATTTGTAAGGAGCACACGGAGCTCCTGGGATTTGTACATCTCTGTTTTAATGTATGATTTTGTTTTTATAACTATAAATAAAGGGATGCACAGATACCAGTTTTGCGAGTACGAGTACTGGTACTTGCCGAGTACTTACAAGTATGAGTACTGATAAATTTTTGTTTATTGTCATGTGACAGTTTTTCTAAAACAATACAGACTCATGATTTCAGGACAGTGGTGGAGTGCCAGAGCCTGGTCCCAGCTGCAACCCTGGTAGTTCTCATGAAAATGCCAAGTATCTGCACTGGTACTCGAAAAGTATCTGTGCAACCCTACCAAAAATGATTGTGTAAACCCAGAATTATATTTTTTTGCCATTCCTTTTCCATTATACTGGCTTTTTAAAATGACAAACAAGATCATTGAGATATAAGATGAAGGTTTTGTAGTATCTTTTCATAGATATCTACCATCACACTAAAATGAGGGCACTGCAGGTAATGACAGAGGATCAAGGGATTCTGTTCCTAATGAGGGCCAGTTGGGAGGTTTGTAGCAGCACAATGCTCAGTATCAGTCACATCACAGGTAGTAGAGACCACTGTGATTACTTGAATATTGTTGCACAATTTTGTGCAATATTGAGTTACAGAAAATGATCTGGTGAATTCTATTCACTTTCTAAATGTAATTGCCTAAAAGAAAAAAAAATTGCAAATTATAATAGTCATATTACATGATCATGCGGTCAAAAGTCGAAGTTGGCAGATATTGCATGATGTTCTTGGGCCTGATGAAAACTTACAATATCCATATATCGTGCAGCAATCCTTACCGGATATCCCCCCCCAAAAATATAACGGGTGCTCGTAATGACTGGATGGCGCCGCTCATAGTGAAACTTGAATGAAGAAGTCACCAGCACGAGAGTGTCCAAATCGGTGCAAATCCATTTTATTGATGTCACTCAAAAGTCATTTGAGTGACATATCAATAAAATGGATTTGCACTGATTTGGAAACTCTTGTGCTGGTGACATCTTTATTCATGATGACACGTAACGCCACATACTACACCACATTGCAGCTAATGGAGATGCTTCCTCATATTAACTTTCACTCCTGTTTTAAGATTTGCATTTAGAAGTTTATGCTTTGAGCCCAAAAGATACTGATTGCAATATAGTCCAAGGCCTTGGAACCTGTCTACTGTCCTGTGATATTTTTAAGGACTTTTGGACTATTGAGACGATCATTTGGCGCTCTTTTATTTGGCTTACCTATGCGTGATGGCAAATAACTGACTACATACGAGGAACTTTAATCATCACTCTTTCCAGGCATATTATGCTTTATAGATAGATATAGACAGACCAAAGGTTGACAAAATGCAAAGTCAAGCAAGTCTTGAGTACAGCCTCTTAATACTAGGGGCAAAGTCACCTGTTGGAATTGTTAACTCTGCAAATGCTGATTGAGGCCAAGCATTTCCATGGAATTCTGCAGGTAATAGAACACCTATGAGTGTGGGTGGAGGATTGCTAGTCCCAATACTTCAGAAGATGCGAGTTATGCTTGCAGTGTAAGGGTTACCTATTTCATGGCAGATCAGTGTATTTTTTTTATTAAACTGTTATCAGCTGTGATGACCTTTTTATCTGTGTTATTGCATTTCATCAGTTATTAAAAAAAAACATTCCCTGGGAGGAATGTAATAGCACAATGTACCTTAATCCCTTCGCAATAAGAAATGTCCCCGTTCACTCCATGCTGCAGAAAAACACCACACCCTAAAAGAAAAGGCTGGAAGGCTGTAACCCCAAATGTGCATACATGTACGCATAGTTCATGTTATATTACTTATATGGGATGATTTATGAGGCTTTAAGCCAGACTAGAAAGCTTTTTCATTTTAGCCCAGTCACAGCAGGACTCTGTGAAGCCTTAAGGTGCCCATGCACCTTACGATTATCGTCCGAAACTTTTCGCCCGACGATCGAACCGTCGTACGATTGTCGTACGGCGGCCCCATCCTGCCCTGATTATCGCAAGGTTCAATTAGCGGTAGTTAAAAAAAAAACCACCTGGACGAATTGCGGTAATTGACTGCATGTATTTTTGTTTGCGCATGAGCAGTGTTAATCGTACGACTTTTGACGTACGTAAACGCCACCAACCTTGCGAAAATCATACGATCGACTGAAGTTTCGGAACATGCAGGAAAGACAAAAGTTGTACGATTGTACAGTACTGGCGGTTGCACACTACCCATACACCTGACGATTGTCGTACGAAAAGTCGATCGCATACGATTATCGTACGATAATCGTAAGGTGTATGGGCACCTTTGCTCTAGCCAAAATTCCACTGAGCAGCAGCTTAAGGGGTTGTGTTAATGGCATCTGTTTGACATCAATTTGAGATCATTCGAAATTTGACAGGTGCGAATGACCTGAAGTAGAGTGTGTTTTGCATTTCCATAGACTTGTATGGGAATGCAAAACCTACTTAAAGCACACAAGACCATCAATGCAGCCCCTTAGTGTGTAATTTCCTGTCCTGCAAGAACTTCTGGGACAAGGTTAGCCAGGGGTGCTTAGTGGCAGTCCATTAGATGCACCTTGCCCACAAATTGTTTAAAATGCTTATACCACAGATGTAGCTATTATTATTTATTATTATTATTATTCAGGACTTTTATATATAGCACCAACAGTTTGTGCAGCGCTTTTCAATATAAGGAAGATGATCACAATGCAATTCAAGACAAGATGGTAAGGAGGACCCTGCCCCTGAGGGCTTACAATCTAAAAGGGAAGGGCGAGTGATTCATGAGGAAATTGCTGTGTGGGAATTGATTATTTGAGAACGTGATGGTTGAGGTGGGATAGACTTCCCTGAAGAGATGAGTCTTAAGGGATAGCCAGCATGGCCAGGCCTAAGTCCTAAGTGTAAATAATACAGTATTTCTGTCTGTCCAGATGTCCATTCTTCCTATATCTCTCTGATTAGATGTCAGTCCATATGTCTAGTTGGACTTCACGTTGCATGATATTTTATAGAAAATGCTGTGCACTTAGCTAAATGTCATGCCACATTGATTGGTTCATGGCTTTTGACTGTAGCCTTATCAGGTGAAGGAAGTAAGAGAGTACTCTCGTTTTTGCCTATTATAGCAATTAATCTTTAGGTTTATGAAAGAAGTGTGTTTTAAAATGAAGGCCATTTCAAGGTTTTGCTTGGCATAGTATTCAAGCTTAGTCCTGTCCTCAGGTGGAAAGGTTCAGTCTCATGATATCCAGAGCCGTGAGGCAGTTAATTCTGATCACAAGACTGTCTGGGTTTAGATCTTGTACCACGCTGAACCTGTAATAGGATTCGGTGCTCTCTCACAGCACTGAGAAATCCTTTTCATTATTCTTGAACTTTTCCCTGTCCGGTTGGTTCAGTGCCAATGTAACCTCTGTATAGCATTGCTTGTCCCGCAAATTACAAATTATAGTTGTAGAGTCACCACACAATAATTTGTGATGGTCATGCTAGGCAGTGGTCAAACATGGGGTATTTTAGTTGTCCATTGCAAATTAATAATTTTTAAAAAATGGTCTAAACCATCACTTCTCAACCTTTTTTAACATCAGGAGCCCCCCCTTAACATCAGGAGCCCCCCCTTAACATCAGGAGCCCCCTCCTTTCACATCAGAGCCCCCCTTTCACTATAAGCTCTCCTGTACACCAGAACCCCATCCTTTCACATTGGTGTCCCCCTTAACATCACAAGTTTTCATTCACACCAGAAGCCCCACCTTCACATCAGAAGGCCCCCTCCCCTTCATCCCAAGATCCCCCTTTCACATCAGAGTCTTTTATTACATCAGAGTTGCCCCTTCACATCCAAAGCCTTCCTGCATCATGAAAGGTATGGCGGTGTATGAAAATGTTGAGGATTTCCTGAGGAAGCCAGAAGGCTAATCCAAATGCTTTCAATCCATCTAGTTAATTGACCTGCAGGCTGCCATTGCGTGAATACCTTTTGATAATGCTAGTTTTCTGGCTGTCACACTGGCTCCCCAGCTTCAATGGCTTCTGAATCACTGAACTGGAACAACTATTCAGATCAGGAAAATTTCAGAGTGAAGTCAAAAGGTCCTATCTGTATACTGGTTCTGGGTCAGTGAATCAAAATATTGAGGTAAGAGGGTCAGGATACCAGTCAGGAAACTATCATTTGCAGACTGACATGCAGTAATGGTAGCTTCCCTGTTTCTCTCAGGAGAGGAGCATTGAGGCAAGCTTGCTACATATTAAGCAATATCACATTGTTGTAAAACTGAGTGAATCAGTGTAGCAATCTGTTTCATTCTTTTAAATTAACATTGTTACTGTTGCCAAATCAGCTCTTTTGGCACCTTTCATTAAACTGATTTAAAATCTCTGAACAGCAGCAATTGGCACAGAGCTGAAAGAGCTTGATGCTGCCCTGTGCCTGGACACTGCGGATCTTTAAATCATTTGCACAGTGACAGCCTTTGCAGATAAAAAATGTTCTTTATCTTGTTAATAGTATTACACTGCCCTATGGAACCCTAATCTTGTATAGAATAGAAAGCTGCTATGCTCAAAGTGTAACCACTTGTAGTTATGTGAATCAAAAAGAGCACAGTGCTAAATATTCAGAAGAGTAACCGTGTATAAAGTGCAATCTAGTGCTAAATCTGTTAAATGAAGATAATTATATAAATCACATAAAAGTGCAATTCAGATAATACTTGTAATTGATAAGCAATAAATATTATAAGTGACCAATCAATGGTACATATGCAATAAATACTATAAATGGGTAAAGTGTCAAACAATAGTTTGTGATAGTAATGTAATACCAGTGTGCTCCACACACTAATTTGTGTCTTAAGATGATTGTGATTAAATCCCTATGTCCTAAACAATTCCGTAAAAGAAAGTGCCCAAATATTCTTCAATGCATCCAAGTGCTAAGAACAGAATAGAAAGTGTCACTCTCCTCGTGAATGAACACCGCTTCCTTTCAGCGCACTCACCGGAAATAAACGACCATCTAAAGTTAGATGGTCAGATAAGGCATGATGTAATAATGTATCAGAGCCACATGCAATTGCTTATCCGGTACATCCATTGTTCCTTCGCAATCCAAAACCACTTGGTCTCCCAATCCAAATCCAATGATCACCGCTCACATCACCATATCAGAAAAAAATAATAATCGCTCATTGTGCAGTAAGATCTCAACAAGGTTTATTATAGAATATAAGATCTGAAATTAATGGTAAAAGCCGCGCGGCTTTTACCATTAATTTCATTAATTTCATACGTTATATCTGACCACACAGATTTCAGCTGCTGCTTAACTTGATTAGAGTAGTGGCGCGAGGTTTCACATCATTCAGAATATAAGATCTACCCGCATTTAAAAGCTTAGAAACTTGCCGGCAGATTTCAACAGTAAAATGACAGCGCGTTTTCATCGCAAACATCCGGAAAAGGTAACGTCAGCAGGGTCAGATGGTGTATGCAGTCTTCTATCATGCTACTGTTTACTGCATTATTTAGCTGCTCAGCTTTTGAAAAGAAGAAAACAATGGCATAACTATAGTGATTAGCCAATGGATAGCCAACGGATAGCCAACTTCTGGTCAACAAAGGCCTACTGGCCCCAATTCTAGATTGAGCTCAGTCAACACAGACCTACTGGTCCGAATTCTAGATTTAGCTCAGTCACCACAGACCGCTGGCCTTAACTTTAGATCAAGCCTAGTCAACACAGATCTACTAGTCCTAATTGTAGATTGAGCTAAGTTGACACAGACCTGGAGGCCTTAATTCTAGATTGAACCTAGTAAACACAGACCTATTGGCTCTCACTCTAGATCAAGCCTAGTCAACACAGACCTACTAGCACTGACTCTATACTAAGGCCTGCATATACTTCTTGATTTTTCATGTTTTGAACTGCTTTCTGAAATCTAACCATTTCTAAATTTTATCGGAGTTACTTTGTAGTAGACATGTTAATTAATTAAAGAATTGTCACTTCTCTTGCAGGTAATATTATTGGCTCTGGTATATTTGTATCACCTAAAGGAGTACTGGAAAATGCTGGTTCAGTGGGAATGGCACTCATCGTCTGGATTGTTACAGGCATTATCACTGCAATAGGAGCTCTGTGTTATGCTGAGCTTGGAGTCACTATCCCAAAGTCTGGAGGAGACTATTCATACGTTAAGGATATCTTTGGGGGACTTGCAGGGTAGGTGTTGAATCTACTAACAAGGGGGAAACTTGAACATTACACTGTACAGTAAACTCTCAGTTATCTGGTATTCAACTAACAAACTCTCATCTAACCAGAAAAAAAATCCCATGTGCACTCACTGTTTTGCTAATATGGGGCATGTATTATCCTGGAAATGATTGTGTGTCTATTTGTCTTTGCTTTTGATTACTGCATTTCAATATTATTGAAGTCAATAAAGAGTGTGTTATAATATGGTATAGTATGGGGTATGGCATTAGCTAGACTTATTTTTATTAGTAACTCTCAAGCAACCAGAAATTACATTTATCCAGAATCTACCAATCCCCATGGATGCCGGATAATGGGGAGTTTACTGTAGTAAGATAGCTCTGGTGATCTACCTCAGTTCACGGTCTGTCTATTTCATTGCAGGTTCCTCCGACTATGGATTGCTGTCTTAGTGATTTATCCTACAAATCAAGCAGTCATTGCACTGACCTTTTCCAACTATGTACTGCAACCTCTTTTCCCAACGTGTTTTGCCCCTGAGTCTGGACTTCGCCTCTTAGCAGCTGTCTGTTTGTGTGAGTAACATACACTGTAATAACACCTGTATCAATATAACACCTGTCTATCAATATAACATTTTTAAGTGGTATGTCATTCAAAGATATTGTATCCAGGTATGATAAACTTATTTACTTAACCCTAACTATGATCACTGAGAAGATCTACAATATTGATGTATATGCTGTCTAAATACCCATTATACATTGCTTTATGGGAAACACAGAGCCATTTACATCAGCCCTGCTGGAGCTAACAGTTACAGTTCTCTACAGCTTCATACATAAAACCAGGGTCAGAGTAGGCATAAGGCAGTGGTGTCGATGTGTTGTAGATTGTATAATGAAACCAGAACAATTAGGGGAATCCTATGAAGTATCAAGCAAGGAAGAAACTAAAAACCTTAGCACTGCAAGCCAGCATTGCTAACAATTGAGTAATATATAGTACTATTAAAGCTTTTTATAAAGTCAGAGGCTCCCATAACTACCTCAAACTTCATAATGTTACCATTACTTTAACTACTGCCAATGTAGTCTGTGAAATCTGGCTTGAGAATTCATTATCAACTATTTCATTTAAATTCTGAGAACCACAATAGAGGTTCACAGGAGTACTATAAGTATACTTTTGCTGGTTTCTCTAATGTAATTTGCAAAGATCACAGCCAACATGAGAAAAGAGAGAGAGATTTTTTACCATGTCATAGATAATGATTGACGTAACACTTAATGCCTCTAAGATATATACTTTACGCTTGCACAGAGCTCAATCCAAAGCTGGTCATAAATGTGAGCTGGTGGTTGACATATTGCGTTTGTGGAATGCCTGGAGGAGTTTGCATTGAGCAGATACCCTGAGAGACAGTGTTCAATGAGCGGCAAATACCAGTTGCCCAGCAAAATGAATCCAAGATGATCACAATTTTTTCTCTAAAACTGGTCAACCGGTAGTGTCTACAGGAGTCTTTAACCACTTGCTGACCAGGGTGTTTACAACCCTTTCCTGACCAGGCCATTTTTCAGTATTCAGCGCTGCGGTACTTTGGCTGACGTTTATTCCGTCATCAACGCTGTACTGAAATTTATTTTATACCATTTTTTGGGGACCGATAGAGCTTTCTTTTGGTGGTATTTAATCACCACTGAGGTTTTTATTTTTTACTATATAACAAAAAAAGTAATGAATATTTTTTTTTAAAAATGGTTTTCCCTTTATTATTTTAGGAAACATTTATTTTTACCCAATTTTTTGCTAAAATATAAAAGTCGGGTAAATAGACACCAAACATGTCAAGCCTTAAAATTGCGCACGCCCGCGAAATCGCAAAAAAACACGATGGCCAAAATTGGTCAGAGGCGACGCTTTAAAAGCTATTACCGCTCATCAATTTAGTGTCATCAGTGATTGATGGCCCTAAAATTATTGCACTCATTGCGACGTTTGCGGCGATATGTAACACGTGCGGCATAATTGGAGCAATCGTCGTTTTTGCATGTCGCATTTATGTGGGGGTGGGGGACTTTAAAAAAAAAAATTGTGTTTTTTTTTGTTTTGTGTACATTTTTATGAGCAATTATTTTTTTTAAACTTTTTTTACACTTAACTTTATTGTTATCACATAGGGTACTTCTTAGCACCCTATGTGATAACAAATTACAGTGATGGGTCCCCTTTATGGAGACATCAGCAGTCTCTAAGACCCCTAATGTCACCTAGGGACCCCAAGAGAAGCTGATGAAGCACAGATCTGCTCCATCAGCTTCTCTCCGGTTTCTGTACTGGAGAGTGACAGAGGAATGCGGAAGTGATGTAATATACATCACTTCCTGCATTCAGAGACTGGGAGGAGAGCGGAGGGAGATCGGGTCGTGATCTCCCTCCGTTCTCAGTGCACAGACATTGCCCGGACCGGATGGATGCCCGTGATAGCGGCGGCGGGGACAACGACGGTGACCAGAGGTAAGGAGGGGGCGCACCTTCACTTGTATCATACAAGCGATCGGGTGATGGCCGTTTAAAATCCTTGGGGACGCACGCGGGCACGAAGGACGTCTAAAGACGCCCACCCTCATTCAGGAGACTCACATCCGGCCGTCTTTCAACGATCGGCGGACGGGAGGTGGTTAAACTGGCCTTAGACATACAAACAATGTCATGTTTGGTTCATTGAGAGCAGCGGTTCTCAACCTGTGGGTCGCGACCCCCCTCGGGGGTCGAATGACGATTTGCCAGGGGTCGCCTAAAGACATCCTAACTCTCCCGGAGTCTAGTCTCCCGCTATTAGATGGCAGCTCCCGGCCGCCCGGGAGAGAAACACTTTCTCCTGGAAAGGTTTACTCTGCTCGATCGAGCAGAGTAAACCTTTCCCTGTTCTGGTGTTTTTTGTTTTTTTCTGGCATCGGAGCCGCCGTCAGTCAGAAAAAAAAAAAGCATAGGAATGCATAGCTAGATTCCTATTGGCTATTTTACTTTGCAATAGCAAACTAGCTATTGCACCCACCCACTGCTGCTGTCAATCAGCAGTGGGGGGCCTGAAGTTCTCCATCGGGTCCGCTTCTAGTGATTGACAGCAGCAGAGGGCGGGTGCAATAGCCAGCTTGCTATTAGATATTGCAAATTGAAATAGCCAATAGGAATCATCTAGCTATGCCTTCCTATGCTGGGATTTTTTTTTTATGACTGACGACAGCCGGCGACTCCAATGTCAGAAAAAAAATAAAACCAGAGCAGGGAAAGGTTTACTCTGCTTGATCGAGCAAAACAAACCTTTCCGGGAGAAAGTGTTTCTCTCCCGGGCGGCTGGGAGCCGCTTTCTAACGGTAGCAAAATTTCAGCGACGAAGGAGCAACGAAAATAATTTTACTGTTAGGGGTCGCCACAACTTTATCAAAGGGTCGCGGCACTAGAAAGGTTGAGAACCGCTGATTTAGAGCACGTCCAACACCTTCTTGATTTGCTTTGAGATATTAAATAAGTGTGATCTGCAGTATCTGTAAGTGTCTTCATCATATGGCTTTACGTTTAAACAACTGCATCTATCCAACCTAATTAAATACACACAACACAACTGCAGTTGGCTGGTAGTCAATGTGAATATACAACCACAACATGCTTGTGTAAGCGCTTCTGTAGAGGGTTTGAATTTGATGTGGATTTAAAGCAGCAGAGTTTCTCACTAGATTCCCTTTGACCTCAATAAAGTAGTATAGAGCACAGTTCAGAGGCTGCATTTGACTGTTTCTTTGGTCGAAACATGTCCTATTGAGGTGGCATTTAAATTCCAGACAAAGCAGGTCAGCCTCTGTATTTTGGACTCAAGCATGGGCAGCAGTGTATTCAAATGGAAAAGGCTACATTTCTAACCCAAGGGAATGTATCTCTATACACACAACAGACACCTGGTTAGTAGTTCCAGGGAAGGATATTGCAAATTGGTATATGAATATCTGCATTTTGTATATTTTACAACATTTTTACACATAGATTAGTGTGGCTGAATACATGATTAGAGGGTTGGTGAAGACTGTCACTACAGCACCATGTATAATACGTATTGAAAAGCAGAAATGGCACATTTATCATTTGTAAATGGCTTATTTAAATTGGAGTGCCAATAAGCTGATATACAGATGGAGTACATTACTATTATCTAAACTGCTCCGCCTTGCTTTTCTCGGTATAGCTGCCTACAGAGATTAGATGGTGGACAGCCATGCATTCTGAATCCTGCCACTGGACAATTTTCTTTTACGCAAAAGCTTTTTCTAGGAAGTTGTTGCAAGTTCCTATCAAGTTAAAGGATACAGTGCTATCACTGGAGCCTGTAGGCACACAAACTTTGGTGCCAAAACCACCATCACTGTTGTGATCACCTCTTTTACAATGTTTATATCCTAGTTTTGAACATTGTGACAATGTGTAAATATTGGTTGAATTTCTAATGATTGTAAAACAAAAGTGTGGCTGACTCTTTGCCTCTTCTGTCTAATAAGCACAGGCCTACTGTGCTCAATGGTACAACCATCCTATAGTGGAGGGAGGAGATGGGCATGCTATTGGCATCTGCTGTCCAAACAATCAATTTTGGATCAACTTTACCCCAAACAGGTTTGGCCATTCTTTAAAGCCCAACTCCAGCTAAAACATATGTTTGGTTTTAGTTGGAGTTGGAAAAGGCTATAACCTCTGTCAAGTTCTATCAAGAGATGGCAATCAGTAACTGACAGAGGTTCTTACCTTGCTCTAATGTAAGAAAAATGCACCATGCAGCACCTCTACTATGTCGCATCACATAGGTGTGAATGGGGCTTGCATGCAAAGAGCAAATTTGAATGATTCTGGATGAACCAGCAAAATTTATCAGAGGGGCCTGTGCATGTAAGCCCCCATTCACACCGATGTGATGTGACGTGACATAGCTGAGGTGCTGCATGGTGCATTGTAATGCACTGTGTAAGCCCATTCATTTTGTATGGGCTGCCTACAAGAGTTAATAGGGCACTCAAAGAGGTGCAAGCAACTTTTTATTTTTTTATTTTTTTCACCGCATCATATGTCATATGGTTACCATGTGATGTGGTGCAATACAATGCACAGCTAAGTTTGTTTCGGTGCCATTAAGAAATAATTGCACTGCATAGCTCACCAGCTAACATTGCAACATGCGATGCAGGATCTCGTGCAGCAACGCACATGCACCCACATTGCATATATGTGAGCTGAGCCTTAGTGTTTTGACATTGTGTTGCAGTATAATCTTACTAGCAGCTGATCATACAGATTGAAATAAACTTTGCTGTTTGTCTAATGACCTATAACCAGACAGACTGTAGATGAAAAGGGTGCTGTTACGAAGGGGGATGTGATACACGTCTACCTTTTTATATGCGGGGTAGAAGATATGAGGAGATTGAGTTAAATTGTGTACACAATGCCCTTCAGCCACTACAAAGGATTGATGACTAGCAAATGAATCGGTCACTGTAGGTCACCATAGGAGAAACAATAGCTGTAAGAAGGTTGAGGCTCCTGTGGGAGTGAAATTGTCGCCGTCACTAAGCAGTTAATACGTGTTGATTGGATCTTGGTTCTGGCCCTGACTCTCATCTCTGCGGATATGGGGGATGGGTTGTTTTGGACAGTGCTCTCGGGACACCGGTGCCTGGTTGACGGGAGGAGAGGATCCTGCTCGAACTGGTTCCCTGAATGCTGAAAACATAGAGGAAGGGGGTTGTCTGGATTATGCAAGCACAGCTGGGCCTCAAATGTCATTATTCAGACAGGCTGATTACTCAGAGCTGAGTCAGCAAGAAGATATAATGTAGGGGAAGTGATAGCCTAAAAGCCTGTTTGCAAGGGTGAGATTAATGTGAGATTGACCCTAAAAAAAATACAAGCCTGTCTGTGTATAGAAGTGTGTGAACAGAAAGTCATGTGCGTTTGTGTGAGAAATGCTCGACTGCAGCATTAAACGTAGGACTATTGTGTGTGGAAGATTATGGATCTGCTTAGATGTTGGCTCTTTGTACTTCTGCTAAAATCACAAGTGCTGTTTGCTTTGCCTTCAAGTGTTTTATTTTACACAGATAGGTTTAGACGCCTATCTGTGCACCTTGTCCTGGCAGATGTGGCTTCTTGCCGTCCTCCAGCTCTCCTTGTACCTCAGGGTCACTGATAATAAGAATGACTGCAAAGCATAAATTGCATGAGGGTACTATCAGACATTCCACTAACGTCTGGGCCTTGAAACTCGCTTTTACACTGGCACTTGGGATACTTGGCTGGTTTCAGAGGCATACTTGAAGCCCCGGTTATTTTTGTAACACCCCCAACACACACAACCTCCTCCTATAGGTCAGTTATTTTCAGTGTTAATCAATAAATTAAATAAAATTTAATTTTAAAAAAGCCTTTCCCGGGTAAAGAAGAAGACTTCCCTTGCAGTGGGGCTGCCCCTACACTGCAAGGGTTAACCGCTCATTTATGTCTAGGGGTATGGTGTAAAGCAATTTTACTTATCTGATCCCCACTCCCCCACCGTCAGTGTTCACCTCTCTCCCCTCTGCCTCAGCTCATGGACTGTACCTTGGCATCCTCACTTATAATGCAGGGCTATAGGCTGTATATGTGATGATATCGGCAGACCTCCGACCGCTGGAGCGGAGAGGGAAATAAACTACAAGTAATGGAGGCAGCAGGAGAGGGGGATCAGGTAAGTAAAAGCGCTTTACAAAGGACCATTAGACCAAAACGAGCAGTTAACCCTAGCAGTGTGGGGGTAGCCCCACTGCAAGGGGAGTCTTCTTAATCAGAGATAGGCATTAATAATGGACAGAACAAAATTGGAGACAGTGAGTATTTTCTTTATTTTAATATTTTATATGTGCATGTGGTGCACCATAGTAAAAATGAAATAAAACCAAAGGTTTAATAGCATGGTGTTGAAAAAATGAAAAATGATCCGCATGCTGAATAAAGCACAAGGCAAGTTTTTAATAGTGGCGCATATGGTGCACCATGGTGGAGCACAAAAATATTTGTACCCTACTTTGATAACAACAAGATTCAGTTCTATTAAAATGATCCTCTAAACAGCAGTGACTTCAAATGCGTAGGGAACAAATGACTGTCCTTACAATATATGGGCCCCAAATGGGCAATTGTATACAATACAAGGGCAACAAAGTGGGTAGTCATGACAATATGCGGGCAACAAAGTGGGTAATAGGGATGCACCGATACCGGTTTCTTGGTATCGAGTGTGAGTACCGATATTTATCTTTCGGTACTCGCCAGTACCGATACTGGTACTTCCGGTTTCATGGAGCCGGCTTCCCGGGCAATCGGGCAGCATCTCGGTCCTATCACCGTGGAGCCCGTATTAGGATAAGTATCGGAGCATTTGGGCGAGTACAAGTGCTTATCTAAATACTCTGTATCGGTACCGATACTAGTATTGGTGCATCAATAGTGGATAGTCATGATATTACACAGACAATAAATGTGCAAATATGACAATGTGAACAACGTGCAATTGTGAGAATGTATCACCAATAATTCCTCTTCCCTCCCCCTGAAATAAAAATCCCTCCACCCCACCCACCCAATCCATGAGGAAGTCGGCGCCTCTTACGGATATCTTGTGCTAATCTAGGTTCTCCATCTCCCAAAGATACCGGATCATGTGCCTTTATAATACCTACTTAATGAATTATATCTATTTATAGTGTTTCCCAATTTTACTATATTGCAGTCAAACACTACATAGGCCCTCTATATTTGCTATTTCCATATTAAGGTGTTGCAGTTATATAATTTCTTCTAATTTCCACATTTTTCCACCCCCCTTTTTTTCCCTCTAACCATTCTGTAGAGAGCAGACATGTGGATTCGATCTAACATGTTTGTGTGACATTGGGTGGCAGGATCCTGGCACAGAAAATCTAGGTTTTGTAAGTCGGCTTGGCATTTAATAAGGGCTTAGCATCTGTAGCTGGCATTGATTTTCTGGAACACTGAGTTCTAGTGTGAGGAACTGCGGTTCGTAGAGATACGAATAAAAAAAGATTATAGCAATGTACAGTAAAATCATTTTATTCTTGGACAAGCACTGAGCCATTTCCCTGAAAATGAACCTGCACTAGGGACATTTGAAATGCCTACAGAAACAGACCCGTGCTTGTGGTCTTCAGCACCACATTTTGGATCGCAGGCACAACTAGTCAAATGACTAATTGGCAAGCATAAATGACATAATGCCAAAAACAGATCACAGCTTTCATTACCTAGGCTAAGTTTAAAGTGAAACACCAGAAGCAGGGCTTACCTTGTGCTTTAGCATATGTATGGCTTTCTCCATGAAATGATGAGCTCTATATGCTGGAAGGTGAAAGGATAGGGTTATTTACCCTATGAACGTATCCCCAGTGCAACCAGTATATATACCCATGTCACAAAAAGAGCTAAACATCTGTAACCGTGCTCAATACATGCACTTGTTCTTCTACAAATCCAGACGCGCACACCGAGAACAATTGCATCAAATTCTTGGTGTTGAAAAATAATATACCGATCAGCAAGGCCGGATTGACACTTAGAAACTGTAGTCCTATGGCTACAAAGAGCAGCGGCAAAAGTTCAATTTTTCCCATGACAAACGTAGTATTAAACTTCCAAACTTTGTTTTCAATAATGAATGTCAGTTCATCAATATAAACTATAGCCATCTCGTATAAGCTTATGTACACTATTGCATTATTGTAAGATAGCTTAGAAATAGTAAAACATATTAAAAAGGTAATCCTAACAAAGGGGCCAAAGGATGTGTCTACAGGCTCCAGTGATTGAAATCCAGCTCTGCCATTGTTCTGTAAAGCCTGTGGGTACCTTTTTAATTGTATCTGCTATGTTTAGGTTTTATCAAAGGATGCTGAGGGAAGAATAGCACCTGTTTCCCCACAGCTATATTAGCTAATGATTCATTTGTACAAGTGTAATGTGCAGTTGTCTCATCCATCCTTGCAGCTTTTAGGTCACCTGGGAGATTGGAACACCACAACTGCTAAATTAAAAGCTACAGACTTCAGTATTAATAGTGCGCTGGCAAACGCATTTAGGTAAGTACAGGGCGGTTTGCAGAAAAAAGCTAGTCTCCACTCTGACCCCCATATTAAGATAATGCGCTGACTGGATGAACGGACGGGGAGGGGGCGGGCACAGCTGGCTCTGCCTCTGGATAGGCAGAGCCAGCTGTCAATCACACAGCTGGGTGGATCCAGACAGAATTGTCGGCATCCGTTTCGGCTGCGGCGTCTCAGTATACCGCAAGCTGTAGCTCGCGCTATACTGAGCTTTGGGTCACGGGAGAATGCTAGTTTGTGTCCTCCTGTGACCCTTAGGAGAAATATGGGGAAAAGAACTGTGCTCATAGTTCTCCTTTAAAATAAATGATCTGGTGACAGGGTCTCATTAAGGCTAGAGTAGTTGTCCTTGTCATATAGTATATGTCCTTGTTGTCATGCATGTCTGCTGAAATCTATCTGCAACAAGCAGTAAGCCCTTTATTTGCCCTCTGACCTTATCCTTATTTCTCCCTGTCCTACTACACTTTGCTATTTACAAGTGTGTGTGTGCTCCGTTTTTCTGTTTTTCCTCTCCCTCCTACTATTTCTGGTCTTTCCCTCCAGCTGGTTAATTTTTATCCCCTCCCATCTATCTTCCAATTTCTTTCTGAGCTTGAAAACAAAGTCTGGCCTGGCAGAACGCCCTGATCCACATGACATTGTATATGAACATGACCGATTTCCAAGTATTGGTGTAAGGATGAGGCATACCTGCACCAAATGAGTCAGTGACGTACTGCAGTCTCTAGCTAGATCTATTTGTGTATCACACTAAAAAGTTTGTATATCAGCATATTACAAGGCAGCATCATGAACTAATCAGAAGAAGCACTTGTGTCCACAAAGCACATACTTGAAGCTTTTGTTACTACAGTAAAATAACATGTTAAGATACCGTACACTTCACATTACCATTGCCCAATCTCGCTGATTTCAGCTCATAGCCAATCCGTCTCGGGGGAAATAGTGTTCGGCCATGCTGTTTATTTTCCAAGTGGCTGCAGTTACCTCTTTTCTCCATTAAAGAACAACTCCAGGTAAAATTGTTGTTAACCCTTGCAGTGAGTCTACCCCCACACTGCAAGGGTTAAATGCTCGTTTTTGCCTAGGATCAAAAATAACAGTTATACTCACCCGAAGCTCGGAGCCAGCTGGCTGTGACAGTGCTCCCCTCAGCCTGTCTCTTTTTCCACTCCAGCGATGGTATGTCCCTCTGTGTTTTCACATCCTATACATGGTGTATAAATCGTGATGATTCAGGGACCTTAGACCACTGCAGCAGCGGGGGAGAGAGGCTTCAGAGACTGGTTTAAGAGCAAGCCGGCTTGAAGGATTGGGTGAGTATAACTTTATTTTTGACCCTAGGAAAAAAAGAGCACTTAACCTTTGCAGTGCTGGGGTAGCCCCATTGCAAGGAGTAATAACATTTTTGCCCGGAGTACTGTTGTAAGATAAAATACCTTTGGGTGATCTAAGTATGCATGATTATGTCAATTTGTTTATTTAAAATGTATGTTTAAATGGATTTTTTTTAACTACTAACAATACTACTTTTAACACTTTTTTTTTTTTTTACAACAACCTTTGGCTATTAATTCTGGCTCAGTACGGCTGATTTCAGCCATACATCGGTTGCCTTTGGTCAGCCGAACATGCTCTGCATGTTTGGCTGAGCCGAAGTGCAGAGGGACTTTCAGCCGAGCCATCATCTGGATCGGCTGTGCCGAAGCTCCGGCTGCCGTTCGGCCTATTCTCATAGGGGCCGAATGGCAGTGAGTGAATAGTCGAATGCCGCTTGGCTATTCTGCTTGGTAGAAGTCAAATGAATGGAAAAAAAGAGTTGAAAAATTATTCTAAAAATGTAAATAAATAGGAAACATAAAAATAAAAATAGTTTAAAGAAAAAATATAAAATAATTAAAAAAACAACTGAAAAAATTATTTTAAAAAAAAGCTAGTGGTGACAGCTAGCTCCACCCAAACGTTTCCTATTGGCCGGCACCTTCAAAAGTCTTCTAGCAGGTCCCGGCCAATGAATACAACTGGGCGTAGGTGGCCGGGACTTCATGGCCGGCTACGCCCAGTTGTTTTTTAATGACAGATCAGCATCCCCAGGTCATTAGGGGACGCTGATCTGTCATTACAACTGGGTGGAGCGAGCCGTGTGATCACAGCTGGCTCTGCCCAGCTGTCATTTGCATAGAGAACGGCCGGCCCTTTGGCAGGCTGTCATTTGCATAGCTAACAGCCAGCCCTTCGACTGAACCAAAGGGCAGAGGCGGTGAAATAGAGCTGAAGGATCAGCCGAAGCTACGGCTGTATCCTTCGGCTCCATAGTGAATAACCCCCCAAGTTTCTTTGTGCTAGAATGAAGTAATGTGGACGGTGATTTCCAAAAACAGATTTTGTAGTACTTTTGTTTTAATTATTGTCCATTCTTATCTGCATTCTTTACTGCAAAAAGACAAGAATGGGTTTAATGTTTAAGGAAGTGGTAATAAGGCTACAGTACAGGAGATTTGGAGATCAGTTAAGATTGAGTTGATATTAGTCTTTATTGTTTTATTCCTCCATACAAATCATTGTGCATGCATATCAAATGCACTATAAACGGGGGCGTGGCCGACCGCGGAGGAAGATGGCCGCATAGGAGACGAGCTCCAGATTCATATCCACAGCGGGACATAAAAATCAAATGCACTATAAACACGTCTCAAATGCCTGTGTGTGCTAACCTTTACAGTAAAGCTGGGTATACAGGGTCATGTGTTTATTTTTTTTTGTTCAGAATCGAAGGAAGAACAAAAAAACACGACCGATTCCTCCATCCATGCTAACAGTGTGGCTGAACAAATCTCCCACTGTGTTCATTATATTCTGATGGCAGTGGAGGCTGCTGTCAGAATACCTTAACAGTGCTTGCAGCTAATTGGCTGCAAGGACTATTCGGCCAATGATTTTCCAGCATGTGCCTTCAGTAAAAGTCAATTTAGTGTGGAGGGGATATGGCCACCAATGGACTGAATTTTAACCAATTCCTGCTGTACCGGCTGAAATTTGCTTCGTTTACTCATTACCAGAGCTCATTCACACCATATTGGCTGTTTTGAAGATTCCCGCTTGAACCATGACTGCAGCCAGTCTGGATCTTTTGCCAAAATTTGGCTGAAAAAAGAGGGGTCTGAGGGGGGGCCACACACTGCTCAAATTTTGGTTGATTCAACTTTGGATGGACTGACCCTTCAAAGATATCCATTGTTGTAAGGTGATTGTGTGATTGAAGTGAAGGTACTCTTGGGTGCCTGGCCAAACATACAAACCCTGCCCCTGAAGCCCATAGCACCTTGCTTGGAACAGGTTGAGGGCACACTTCCCTGAACTGTTCTTTGGACACTTTGGCTTTCTATCAAGTTAAATATATCTCTGGGAGCTCTATTTATTAAATTAATGAACGGTATAATCAGGGAAATAAAGAAATTTTATTCACACAATCTTAGTCTAATAAAAAACGGTTACTCTTATACTGTATATACAAATATAATAGTATTTTTTTACCCATTTACTTGTTGCAGTAAAAATAAAAAAAAAGCAGCTATGGTATGTTCAAGCTGAGCCACCTATCCCATCTGGAGGTCTATGCTCACTATCATGAATTGGTGCATCATGTTTTTTCCAAACACTGCCTTGATTTGTTGCACTTATGCTTTAATTATAGGGTTGAGTAACACAATGCGGTGTTTAGACATGACTTAGGATGGGAAGTAAAATTCAGACTGACTTATACATATAACAGACCAGAATGGGCTTAGGGCTTAATGCATTCAACACATGAAAAAGCAGGCAGTGCTGTGGTTTAGTGATTGGCAATCATGCTAGTCATCAACTGGGTCCTGGACTTAAATCTCACTAAGACCTTATCAATATAGAGAATATATGTTCTGCTTGTGATTTACATGGGTTTTATTCAGCATCCAAAAGTGTACAAGAGTTGCCTCAGCTTACACTCAAATTGCCTTTTAAAGTGTATCTCTAGGCAAAACATTTTTTTATTTTATTTTTTAGTTTAAGTGAGAAAGTTTGACCCTCAAGTTTTTATTGCTGTTGGTGTCTTCAAAGGGGAGAGTCCCCTCTCTATTTGCACTGGTGACCATGTCACTAAGAAATGAAGTGAAGACAAATTCAGGTTGTCCCAATGGGCATACCTGTTTCGGGGACATCTGTATAAGAGGGGAATTCTCCTTATCGGTGGGGGGAGCGTTCCTCTAATTTCCTGTTGCGTCTCTAGGACAGAAAGTAAAGGGTTATTGTCCCAATGGTACATAGATACCTACTCTACCTAAAACTAAAAAAAGGTGTTGCCTTTACGTACACTATGACCTGTATACCAGCCTCACTGAGGTCCTGCATCTCAGGTCTGTAAGGCTAAAGGGCCACCCACTAAGCCACCATGCTATAAGAGTCCAGTCACTGAGTAGTTTTGGTTAAACCGGATTTCATATATGAAAGGAAGGAAATCATGCATAAATGTAGCTTTGTGCGGTGAAAAATTTAATTGTAGGAATAATCTGCTTCTTATAATAATCCTTAGGTGAACTACATTTTTAAAGAGCTGACCTACTGTAATACTTAGTATGTATTGTCCAAATGGCTCTCAGTTTTATAAACTGCTTGTAGACCAGCTTGGGTGTGCAGCTTGTCTAAAGGTCAGCTGGATACCCAAGCATCCGGTAGCTTTCATCGTAGTTCATAAACATACTGGCTTATTTGAGGGCAGCAGCGAGGAGCAGTAGAGTGAAGCTGGGTATACAGGGTTACAATTTTTGTTTAACAAAATTAGTTTTCGGAATGTTTGTTCAAATTGGTAGCGAATGGGGTCATATCAATTGGTAGCGAATGGGGTCATATCAATTGGTAGCGAATGGGGTCATATCAATTGGTAGCGAATGGGGTCATATCAATTGATCTTTTGTTTTCAGCTGTAGTGACGAAAATAGAAGGAGCAGTATGGAAAATGTTTCTCGGACACATGAAATTTATACAATGAATGTGTGGGGTTTTTTTTGTTTTTGTTCGGGAAACTTCATTCCAAAGTCCAATGTTAAAATTGAACAAAATTTTAAACTGCAGTCAAGTCTCTGATAGCATTATGGAAGGTTCAAATTAGATATTTTATATGAAAATCTACCAGTGTATGCTCTGTTTAAGTTATGTCATTGCTTGCTTGCTGGGATGGGGTGGAGGGGGGGGAAGGATGATAAAACCTGAAGAAGGTTTCAAACGATGATGTGTGCAAGCACCGATATGTGTTGACAAATGCTCAATCTGAACATGTTTTAATAGTAGTTTTCCTTTTTAAGAGCTGCATACCATTCTAACACATACAATAAGTCCATTTGTACTACATGTTTTAGCTTAGATAAACCTGTTGGCTGTAGCTATACATTTGAAGAAATACAAAAAAATCTGAGTACATTGTGCGTACATGAAGAGAAAAATCAGTGTGGGATTAAGCCGTATAGAAGCCGTGGGTGTTTGGGCAATAAATAACAGGATGTCTCCTGTATTCAGTAAAGCTGTGTGTGTGTGTGTGTACATAGATGATGGGGGATGGGATGAGCAGTTGCCTCCCCAGCCCTGTTTATCATGCACCTCTACATAGTGTTTTCCACACACCCATCATACATGTTATCGCAGTCTGTGCTATTCCAGGTCAGGCTGTACTGGTTATCTGCATTCAGTCTTTGGGCAGACACCATTATCTTCATGCGTCAGGGAAACAGTATTGGGTGTAGGCATGAGAGAAGAGTTTTATACCACAATTGGGTACCTCCTGTGTCATGTACAGACTTGATATTTAGGAAGTGATCTTGTTGATTTTGTCATGAAAATCCCCTAGCGTCATACATGGCGTTTCTGAGCTGTACTGACTTGAATGCTGGAAAGAGGCCATAGCCGATTAGTGAGATGGAGAGGTGCCACCTCTTTGCAGCTGATTAGGAAGCATTAGGGATGTATAATCTAAGCAGGAATAGTTCATGTGTAGCTATGTATTAGGTATTAGAAATGGGTTGTCACAGGGCCCAGCTGAATTTATTTAGATCAATGCTGTGTTCCATCACACAGCGCAGCATGTTTCTGGAAATCTTCATAGACATTCTCTCTGTATGTCGGAAAGCATTGTAGGTAAATACGTTCCTACAGGGAGGGCAGTTTGCATCTATCTGATAAAACTGCTTTGCATTGCATATTAAAATACTGCAATGCACAGTGAGTAATGCAGACTGCATTATTATAGGCTGCATGGCTTATAGTACTCAAGTCACCGGACATTAGAGGTGGCAGTTATTGGCAGCCATTCTGTTATTACTTCACAATGGTGTAACAGGTTTACTGGTCTCTAATTTTAAAACTGTACATCCAAACTCTACTAAAAAAGGAACCATTTTAAAGGAAAATAATATGTATTTTGTGAGAGCTTACCGGATTTTGATGTTCTATCCACATCTGTTATTTCTTGTTCCACAATTTCCATAATTCCACCAACTACAGGCATTGCAACCCAAACCCTGACAATTAAAAATTACTCAGTGGGGGGAATTTATCAAAAGTGGAGCAGAAAAATCTGGAGCAGTTGCCTATGGCAACCTATCAGCTTCTCTCCTCAGTTTGTTCAGTTAAAGTTTGAAAATAAAAGGTGGGTGCTGATTGGTTGCTGTGCACAGCTACTCCAGATTTTGTTTCCTCAGGTTTAGATACATTCCCCTCCAATATGTTTTACTACTGTGTAACAATAAAGATATAAATTAAATAAAATAATAAATGTCTGCAAGTGCTATTATACATATATTGCAATACTTCATTCGTGAAAAAAAGTCCTTAAATGAAGGCATTTGTCCTAATCTCTATAGTATGATTAATGGTCTCCTACAGTGCACTTTAACCCGAATGATTGGACAAGAGCTCACCTATTCCAAGACCTCTTTTGAAAAGAGGCCATTAGAACAGGTAAAAACTCCCTCTTAAACTTTTAAGGGGATTAAAATAAAAACCATATGTGCACTCTCATATAATGGTGCACTGGCAAATGTGCGTTTCATGGGGCATTTTAAAAGCAGCAGTATGGTTCAAACTGTTTGTTTCCATTCAGTTTTATGGCACACATCACTGTGCTTTATAAATATGTGCTATAAAATTAAATGGAAACGTTAAAAGAAGAAAAAAAAAGTGCCTGGTCATGTGACCTCCAATCACTAAAATGTATCTGGTCTAATAAGCAGAAGAAACACTGTGGGACTTCCCTAGTTACACACTGCAGCCCAATTTTTATAAATGTGCAGGCCGAGGTATGCATAGCAAAGCGAAGCTTAATGGAGAGCAGATAGCAATATCCGCTCACAAATGAGCCACCATGCGTCATACAGACCCACTATAGGGTATCTATATGTGTACATTGGAGGAAGTCACAGGCTCCACCCAAGGCAAGGAAGATTTAGGATTACATTTATTGTCAGTGAAGAAAATTGATACTTGGTGATTTGTCTTTATTTTGTTTTTGTTTTTAATCAGTCGGACCTGGCTGATAGACTTGCACAAACTATATGCAGCATTACCAAGCAGGAATCGCAGCCTGTGTATGCTCACGCATTTATCTCAAAAATAAGAAAATGACTATAGAGCTCTTCTAACTCCCTAGCTAAGTGTGTTGGAAGATAACTCCCTCTTTCTGTAGCATATTAGAACTGAATCCTGGTTGGCCTATATACTAGTATGCATTGAACGTAACGCTAACAATTGTTTTGTTTTTCCTTTTAGTGCTGCTTACCTGGATAAACTGTTCCAGTGTGCGATGGGCCACTCGTGTTCAAGATATATTTACAGCTGGAAAGCTGCTGGCATTAGGCTTGATCATAATCATGGGAATAGTGCAGATCTGCAAAGGTATGTGCGTTGTGTATATCAAAGCATTTTATTTTACATAGACTATGTTAAAGCCCAGTAATATGATGACTTATTTATGTTTGAACTCTTGTAGAATTTTTTTTTCTTTTTTCATTTTACATGTGACCTCATCGATGCTAAACACTGATATAGGAATCTCCTGCTGCAGCTATTGTATTTTGGCAGTTGGCCCAGTTGCCTGTCGAAATAGCTGAACAGCTCCTGCATCGGATTGGATGCACGCACTGTTTGGCCAGCAAATTTCTGCCCAGCTCCTTTGATTTTTTTGGGGGGTCAACTAATCGATTAATCGATCATGAGAATAGTTGTCAACTGTTCTCATGATCGATTATTTGATTGGATGCCCGAGCTCTCTCCTCCACGCTGGGAGGAGGGCACAGCAAGCAGTGGGTGGGTGCAATAGCCAGCCTGCTATTGGCTATTGCAATTTGAAATGACCAGTAGCAGGCTGCCTATTGCACCAGCCCACTACCTGCTGTATTTACGTTCAGCTGCCGTCTGCGGAATCTTGCCACTGGCAGCTGTCATTCCCCGGGTGAAGCTGTTGAAGCGCCATGTACTTACAATACAATTATTTTTTTTTTAAATCTATAAAAGGTAGGAGAAACATAATTTTCAGGTTTGGCCTGGCAAATTCTGCTGTGGGAGGTGCGTTGCAGTGCCATTCATTTCAATGTCGCCTCAAACTCACCTCCCACCCACAGTGCAATCGCCCTCATTGAAACGCACAGTACCACAATGCCGTGTGTTCCAGTGCAGCGATTCCAAAAAATTGTGCATGCTGTTTTATTCTGAAATAAACTTTGTAACACTATTTGTGTATTTTAGTTTAAATTTAAGGATGGTATTTCATTTTTAATCCAAATAATCGCCCAACTAATCCATTGTGAAAATAATCATTAGTTCCAGCCCGAGTCAAAGGATGTCGGGCGAGAGTCAGCAGACCTGTCTTGGTGAATTTGGGCCGGTTCATCAAGGACGCTCAGGAATTCACTCAGTGTGTAGCCAGCTTAAAGGTGTTTACAAGCATAACTCCAGCAGTGACCTGCTTCTAGATGTTGTCCATGAGTATAAATGGCACTATGATCCGGGGACACACATTCTGCCATCTTTTGATGTGTATGATTAGAACATTGCTGATATAGGCAGAACTGGTGCACCTGCAGAATCGCATGTAGCTAAGGATTTTAGAAAATGATGTTCTTTTCTGGTGTCAATGCCAAGCATATAGTTAGGGCAGTCCTTTCAAAAATCTTAATGGCTCTGACGATCTAAGAATTAGGGTTCAAGGAAACCCGTACTAACAGCAACATGAACATTTGCCAATGCTAGTCACCTGGATTATTTATTTTTTTTAAGCAAGTTATCTGGAACAAGCAAATTAAATCACATTTAAATCAGAAACTCCTACTTTTGGGTCAATAACATAATAAAAAAAAAAAAACCCCGTTGAAGCCAACGTGTCAGTTTGACTGCCAGGCAACTATCATTTTCAGGAAAGGTGAATAATCAGTCCCAATGTTGCTCAACTCAAATTTTCTTTCAAGACAAAATTGTAATTTTTTTGTGTTTTTTGTCCTTTTAGTCACTGCTCACATCACTATAATGCAACATGGCCAGTAAACTGAAGGGTGCATGGCAGAAGGGCAGCCTAACTAATAGGTTACCACGTGTTGTGGTGCAATGCAACGCACATGCGTTAGCTAAGCCATTTGGGTTGCCATTAAGAAATAACACACCTAATAGTACAACATGCAATATGTGATGCGGGATTGCGTGTGGAAAGACATTATAAGGAGTTATTTAGTGGAAAAGGAGTTTAATATAAAGATGCATTGAGGGGAATTTATCAAAACTGGAGCAGAAAAAATCTGGAGCAGCTGTGCACAGCAACCAATCGGCTTCTATTTTTAATTTTCAAAGCTTAACTGAACAAACTAAAGAGATGCTGATTGGTTACTATGGGCAACTGCTTCAGATTTTGTCTGCTCCAGTTTTGACCAATTCCCCCCATTCTATTATTATTATTAAGATGTTCATATTCCTCTGTATGTTATCCATTGTCTCTCATAATGCTGCTCTTTCTCTCCTAGGGGAGTATTTTTGGCTGGAGCCTAAGAATGCCTTTGAGAATTTCCAGGAGCCAGACATTGGTCTCATTGCCTTAGCATTTCTACAGGGATCATTTGCTTACGGTGGCTGGAACTTTCTGAACTATGTCACAGAAGAGCTGGTGAATCCCTACCAGTACGTATGCTTTTTTTACAAGGACCTGTTGGCTGATGCTTTTTATAAATATATCAGGATGGAAATAAAATGTGATGGTAATACAGGTGTTATCCAATGACCAACATATTTGTTTTTCCTTTAATATAAACGCAGCATGAAAAAACTATTATACTATACCATTATTTTACTGTTATTACAGCAAAAGCTATAGCGACAGTCTTCATACAATATACTAGCTGTCAACATTTTTTCATTGGCGTGTTGCAACACACTGATTCCTAATATAGAACAGTCTTACGCAGACACAATTTTTTTGCATTACAGCACTGAAAAGACGTTAAATTGCCAATTCAGTATTTGGTGGGAAAAAACATTTTGTTGGTGGTATTAATAAAAAGCAAAATAAAGTGCAGTGGCTAGTATGCAAGGGAAACTCCTAGTTTGATAAGTATGATAACCGAAAACTATCTTTGTGCCATGCCAGAGGCTAATGTCACTTCTTCACTCTTAAGCTGGCCATTCACCTATAGATTTTCTGCAGATTTTCTATGGCAGATGGAAAACGTGCAACAGATTGGATTGCCTGCATCCAATCAGATTGTTCAGGTATTTTGAGAGCCAGCAGGGCCGACTAGCAAAATAC
Source organism: Nanorana parkeri (assembly GCF_000935625.1). Lineage (NCBI taxonomy): Eukaryota > Metazoa > Chordata > Amphibia > Anura > Dicroglossidae > Nanorana > Nanorana parkeri. The sequence continues at coordinate 131,580 of NW_017307639.1, forward strand.
TGAAGCTTGGTCCAGTGGGAGATTCCTCCATCCACACAGCTTAGCGTAGATGGAGGAATCTGTTGCACTTTCTCCATCTAACCATAGAAAAGCTGCAGATAATCTATAGGTGTATGGCCAGGTTAAGGCTTCTTTAGACATGAGAGGCAAGGAGCAATGATGTGTTTTACCCTCATTAGACAATCAGATTGGTTTTAACAGTTCGGTTAAGCTGTCTATATACTTGGAGGCTGATGAATAAATTTTCCACCCAGCTCATAGTTAGGTTATAGGTTAGAGAGCTTCCCCTCCATAGCTAATGGTCAGTATAAAAAAGTGCAATGAAGTCTCTGTAGCATTTATTATAAGAGTGTGGGAAGATCCCTCACTGCCTGCTGTTTGTAAGATTTTACACTTTATAGCTAACATAATGAAAGCCGATATCGAAGTCTGAGTGATTGGTGTGTCTAAACAATCCCTTTTGTATCAGTTATCCTTTAAGAACACAAACTGATGCCCTTTAAAGAGAACTATGGCCCAACCTTTTTTTTGCCATAGTTCTCTTTAGGGTCACAGGAGGACAAAACTCAGCATATAGCAGGCTATTGGCCATTGTATGCTGACAGCACAGAGGTGCGCTGCAGCTAGGACAGATCCCGACACTTGTTGGGATCAACCAAGCTGGCTGATTGACAGCTGGCACTGCCTCTCTAGAGCTAGAGCCAGCTGTGCACTTCCCCTGTCCATCCCTCCAGACAGTGCTGGAAGAACGGAGGGAGGGGATTCCTGTGGTGAGCTGAGACCTGACAGTCACCGCTCTCTGCAGGGAGATGATTGGGAACTGAGTGGTCACTGGTATGTAATTGTTCAGTTCCCGATCAATGGAGCTGACCCGTGACAGTTTCAGTGTCGCACGTTGGCTCTAATTATGGGAATGAGTGTAATCTACTCTCCCCATAAATCTCCTTTTAAGCGTTTCATCACTTTGCATCTTTATGTTAACAATGGCTACAGCAGTGGAATATGTATGACTAGTTTTACCCCGACAGATCTCTTTACCTTACTTTTCAACTGACCATAACGGATATACCCACCATATACAGGTGAAACTCGAATAATTAGAATTTCGTGCAAAGTTAATTTATTTCACTAATGCAACTTAAAAGGTGAAACTAATATATGAGATAGACTCATTACATGCAAAGCAAGATAATTCAAGCCGTGATTTGTCATAATTGTGATGATTATGGCTTATAGCTCATGAAAACCCCAAGAACCCCAAATCCACAACCTCAAAAAAGTAGATTATTACATGCAATCAATAAAACAAGGATTGTATATAGAACAATATCGGACCTCTGAAAAGTACAAGCATGCATATGTACTCAGTACTTGGTTTGGGCCCCTTTTGCAGCACTTACTGAAATTACTTTTGCATGATATTCTAATTATTTGAGTTTCACCTGTAAGTGATTGACAGAAACCCTAGCCCGCTGCTGGTTCTTAAGTGCTGTACTATATGCAAATTATAATTCAATTATGTTATAAGTAGTAATAGTTTTAAACAGGGACTGGAAAGGTTTAAGCTGTGCTATCATAATGCAGTGGAAAGGAGAGGGCACAGACACAACACTTTCTGGGTTTTCAGGCACTGGACTGCATAAGTTGGGGTGCCTTGATCCTTTTTCCCTCCCGAGGCCATGAGGTGGGGTTCTGGTGGTGCACACACTCAGTGGGGTGGGGGGATGCTGGTGGAGAGTGACGCTGGCATCCGGGCATGCAGGAGTGACGCCACCACCCTGGCCAGTGTCCTGTCCAGATCCTGGCTACCAGCGATGTGACTGGTTGCCAGGAGCTGGGTAGGACACCGGCCAGAGCATCCCAGGTTGCTAAGAGTTGGACAGGGAGATGTGTATCCCCATAGCATCTTCTCTCCCACTAAAAAGAAAATGACGTCCACTCATGAATTTGTTTGATTTATTCATTTTAACAGCTAGCTCTACATTATCAAGGAATATTCTTTACCATCAGATCCGAGTAGTTCTTTAAACTGTTGCCGGATTTTCCAGTATTCTGGGAAATCTTTGACGACAGAGTTTTGCCACACTGAAGCACTCATTATCCCTCATTTCTAATGCTCTTGCATTAGTATTTTTTGCCATGCTCACTGGTAAATGTTACTGTATTAAAGTGAACGTGTGGCCAGGCTAAGGATGGATGGCAACATTTCACCTGCAACCAACTCCAATGCATTTCCCCAAAATTTCACCTAAGGATAAGTCTTAGTTTTGCACAAGAAGTATGCTCAGTACATTTTCAGCAAAATGCATTAGAGTCAGTGGGGGGAAAATACCCTGACATGTCACCAAAGGGGAAATCAGTTTTGCACAATTTTTGCTGAATGTCCATTTTAAGGATCAGCAAGTGTTTACATAATCATAACAAGCAGTAAAGGAGCTTTTATACCATCCTCCACTGACATCTTTAGCTGCAGGTACTGTGGAGTAATTCTTCCTCAAGGTTCACAATATGGACAGTGAAGTCAATGTAAATGATTCTCTCAGTAGCTCAGCTCCCGCTTCTTCCCCCTTCTCAGAGCACCTGTTGAAGATTAGAAAGCTGGAACGCTTTTGGTAATTACTGCCGGGAGGGGGAGCAGAGTGAGGTGGCTTAGAAAATTACTTTAGTCTTTCTTCTGGGATCGGAGGATGAATTGCTAGCCTGGCCACATGTTCACTGTAAATATTTAGCAGGCGGCTAGGGTTGTTGCATTGTCAATTATTTTTATAGACTAATCAAACTCATAACACATTTGTGTCAGAGTTTTATGTTCTAACAAAAACTGAGGACACCAAAAAATCATATCATAGCCATGCCTTCATCTTGAGTCACAGATGTACATCCGGCCAATATTTTTAGTTACCAAATACATGAAATACAAGTGCTCACTGGTTTGTTTTTCTCTCCACTTGCTTCACCATCCATAGATGTATCCATGTCTCCCTCTAGTGGCAAAACTCCGTTAATGATTGTGTCTTTTAACAGGAATCTCCCACGTGCCATCTTCATATCTATCCCACTTGTCACCTTTGTATACGTTTTTGCAAACATTGCCTATGTCACAGCCATGTCCCCACAGGAGCTACTGGCTTCCAATGCAGTAGCAGTGGTGAGTATCTGTCCGATTTTTGTAGTATGGGAAAGACATTTCTCATTTTGATATTCGTTATACAAACTGTATCCTCCTTAGTTCAGCAGCCTTCTAGTATTCTATTTGTTATTCACTTGTATGTGTCTTTATGAATTTCAAATACACCATTAACCTTGATCTCTATTTTTTCCAGACATTTGGGGAGAAGCTGTTAGGTGTAATGGCTTGGATCATGCCAATATCTGTGGCTTTGTCCACATTTGGGGGAGTCAATGGATCTCTGTTTACTTCTTCCAGGTAAGAGGCCATAGATGTTACAGTTGCCGGGGTGTAGGGTTATACAATTCCTCTTTATTGACATCAAAAGGTCATATCACAGTGTGTAGCAATGTTTTGGGACCATACCCGGTTCCTTCATCAAGCAAACAGTGTTATTCACAAAAGGGTGAAGAGTTTGGAGAAGGCAAGAGAAGTGAACAATCTAGGACAACATCGCTGAACTGGAAAGTGAGCTGCATTGGAGAATTTTTCCAAATCCGCTATGTTGTCCTAGATCACTTCTCCTGCCTTCTCCAAACTCTTCACCATTTTGTGACTAACCCTGTTGGTGATAAATGACAATATCTTAGTGCCACATTCATATAAGTGAATATATGTGGCAAGGAGATTTCCACTTACTAACCCAATGACACTGTCAGTACAAGGAACAAAGGGAAATCTCCCTGGTGGGGATACAGACAACAATACAAAATTAAGAGAGGTGATGAACCCTTCTCAATAAATGTGTTTGTTTAAAATTTGATCAAAACGTATTCTTTTAAAAAAAAACGGGGTGGTACAAACACAATCGCAAAGTAGAAAATGCAAAAGTATAAAAGAGCAAAAAGACATTCAATGGAGACAGCAGTAGCAATAGAAAAATGTCACCAGCACACCATAACAAAGCAAAATATTTTATTGCCAATAGCTGTATCTCATTGGCAAGCGCTTTCGGGGCCTCGCAGGGTCCCCTTCATCAGGCTTAGAGATAACCTAAGCAGTAGCAATAGAGGACCCTCTGGTGGCTCGAGCACAGACTCGGGTAGGGGTGGATGCAAACTCCAGAACTGCAATGAAGAAAACATTTTGCAGGATTCCTAGATCTACACCAAAACATGACACAGGAAATGTCTAAACATCTCAGCAGTAATAGTGTGGTGACACCAGTAGTCCACTCAGTGGAGCTAATCACATGATGGCACCCCAGTGGTCTGCACATTGCTGATAATACATCTATCAGAGTGCCACTAAAGAGAGAAAAGTGAAAATGAAAGCTGAAAAGAAAACAAGACCAAGAAAGAATAGAGAGGACAAGAAGAGCGGAAAAAATAAACGCTGAAAAAGAGAACCCAGCCAGGATGGTGGTAGTAGGTGTATAACCGGGGCTAATCCAGAAACTCCATCCATACTCACCATATGGCTGTAAACGCCGAATGGGCATCAGAAAAGCTGGCAGAGAGCTCCATCATTACGCATAAGATAATTCACTTCTGCTATGCAGTCCTTAAACAAGGGTTCTAATCCTGTCTGGGTAACAGCCTTCACTGTTGAAATCTCTCAAATAGGGAAAAGGACTGTCATTGGAACTTGACAGAAGCTAAAGCTGGCCATACCCTGATCTATTTTTTTTTGTTCAACCCACAGGCTGAACAAATAAAATAGACCCCATTACTCTATTAACATTGGGGCCCGATTCATACCAGAGCGGATGCGTTTCAGCGCGGTTTCCGTGCAAATTTTAAAAGGGCAGTTTTGGGCGGTTTTAATCGCGTTTCGGCGCTGAAACGCAATAAAAACGCGCTGATCAGCGTGTTTCCATTAAATTCTATATAGAATCCACGCTGATCAAAATAAAATAAAAAATAGCTCCGGAAGCATTTCGGGCGGCAGGCAGTTCGGATTGCGAGAAGAGGCGCGATCGCATGAACAGTCCCCATAGGAATGTATAGGATCGTTCATGTGGGCGGTTCAGCGCGGACAAATCCACGCGACCTTACCGCCCTGGTGTGAACGGGGCCTAACAGCGCGTCGATCAAAGAATCCTGCTGTATTCTGAGAGATGCTGATGGGACCTGTCGGAATACCCAACCAGAGCAGGCAGCTCATTGGCTGTAAGGTCTGATTGATGATTTTCCGTCCGGCTCCTTCAGCCGATCGAAAGGGTGCCAATAACGGCACACTGCGAATTTTGTCCGGTTCCTCAAAAACCAGCTGAAATTCAAACAGTGTATGAGCACCTTTAGGCTAATTCCACCTTTACTTCCATGTTACACCACACCCTCAGCCTGCCTCTCCACACACCTGAATAGTGGAGTTCTTCTCCCTGCAGGCTTCTGCCATTGTGACAGAGAAAGTTGTGTCAATGGAATACAAGTGCAGTGACCTCACCACACTTGTAGTCCATTGATAATGTCATCAAGCCCCATACCAAAGGCGTACAGTCCTGGGGCTGAGGCAATCGTGTGCAGGCAGCTGTGTATTGCACCCGGGATCCACTGATCGCGGTTGCAATGCTTTGCAGGCTACAATGCAAAAAAAATAATAGATATTTTTATCTTTCTCATTCTGTCCAAAACTAAAAAAAAATGTAACAGACATTCCATTATAAGCTTAATCTTGAAGGCAGCAAGAGCATATTTTAGACGGCAGGTGATGAGGGTGAGCCAGGCTGTTGTCATAAACTGGCTCAGAAAGGTCATACTTAACATTATTTTGTATGGTGTGTTTCTGCAAATCTAATGACGCCCCGTGTTTTATGTGAAGCACACGCAAAGCCATGTATAGGTCCTGTAACTATGATTTTGTTTTCAGTGGTGCTTTCATGCTTTGATTAAAGTATAATTGCTGTGTTTGAACATGCTGCAATCTCATGCTTGCATTAACTCAAACAAACCTGTTGTTTTCACAGGCTGTTTTTTGCGGGTGCAAGAGAAGGTCATCTCCCAAGTGTTTTGGCCATGATCCACATTAAACGGTGCACTCCAATCCCAGCACTGCTTTTTACGGTAATCCCTTGAACTACTGTTGCTTGCATAACATCTGCCCTTCCTGTTGGCCTCCACACCTCTTCTTGTCCTTTTCTTGCCCATTGCTGTACAGATCATAGGTTGCAATAGGTTTTACTAATAATCATTTTCTCTCGCAGTGCCTTTCTACTCTGCTGATGCTGGTAACCAGTGACATGTATACTCTGATCAATTATGTGGGTTTCATCAATTACCTGTTTTATGGGGTTACCGTGGCTGGTCAGATTGTTTTAAGATGGAAGCAGCCAGACATTCCTCGACCAATCAAGGTGAGTGGGGCATATTAAAAAGTACCTAAAGGAAAGATACATTTTAAGCCCTCATTCACACTGAGCGTTTTGAAGTGCTTTCCCCCCAAAAAAGCCCCCCCCCCCAATTTTCACATCTAAGTGTTATGTCGCTTGAAGAAAGTACACGAGCTTCTTTTTGGCAATATTTCTGCACGCGTTAAACGTGCATTTCTCCATTTACATCCATGTTCCAGAATCTGCTCAATATGCACAACATGCAAAAAAACTGCTGTACAAAACGCACTGCAAAAGCACATATTTCATGTCGCTCTGGTGTGAATGCAGGTTAAAGATAACCTGTGATTGGCTATTTCAGGGAAAAGGAACAGGTTCATTTAACTGCTCTCTGTTTATCGGCACATGCCTGCCTTAAGGTGCCCACACACCTTGCGATAATCGTATGATAATCGCGGGAAATCCCGCGATCGTACGATTATTGCAAGGTGTGTGGAAGCCTTGCGCCCTCTACTACTGTAAGGTCGCACGACTTTTATCTTACGAACATGTTCGAAAACCCGCCGAGAATCGTACGATTTTCGGCGGGAGTGTGGCATGTTCGTAAGATAAAAGCCAGACGGGCCGGTGTGCGTAAGTGCACATTGCCCATTCGCCATTACGGTCATCGGAAGCCCGCCCCTCAGCGGGGCGGGCTTGCGATCATCGCAAGTACGATCTGCCTATCCAAGATAGGCAGATCGTACGTTTTTTTAATTACCTTACAACCATCGCAAGACAAAAGTCTTGCGATGGTTGTAAGGTGTGTGCCCAGCCTTGGCTACCTTTCATTCACTCCCTTATTGATCCACTCCCTTATTGATCTGCTTTCACACCAGTTGTGAAGGAGAGCTATCTGAAGCTTGGAGCTTTAGGATTTTCCCTTCCCCAATGTGACTGTGAAACCAGCCTCAACAGCCATTGCCAAACACCAATGCTGTAATGTGGGAGGGAGGTTTCACATTCTCTCTTGTATCTGGAAGTGCAGTGTATTTCACTTTGCTCCCAGTAGCCAAATGAAGTGGCAGAGGCGTGCAGGAAATGTGAATGTGTTGCTGGCTGGGCTACCATTAAAGTTAGCCAAAACTTGCCAGATATCTTGTGGCCAGTTTGTATTGTTCATCCAGTATATATTACCATAATGAATGGGATATTCTTAGTGTCAGACCATTTGTCAACCATACATACATAGTCCAAAAAGTACATTTAAAATGTTTCTTTTATTTTGTCTAGTAAAAAAATGAGAGGTGCACTGAAATGAAAATGTTATGACCAAAACGAAAGCCAAATGATGCATGTTAGGCCGAAACCAAAAATGTTTTTTCACATATTTTTTTTCAAATATTTTATTTATTTTTTATAAACTTTGAAACTTTTTTATATTTCATTCATAACATGAGGGCATAGTGTGTTTACTGTGTCCATAATCATTAATGAACAGGAGGTGATGTAGATCACTTCCCATTCATTCATAATTGAGGATATAGTCAACATACTCTGTCCTTAATTATCTACAAACACTAACTGCTTGGACCCACTCTCCATCCTGACACGCTGTCACAGGAGGCTGAGCGAACGGTGCGGGAGGAGATCTCAGCCTCCTGTGACAGCACTGGCTGTTCCCCCCACACCGCTCTGCCGATCTGTGACAGGAGGCTGAGCGGTGGGGGGGAAGAGATGCTGGCCGCTCACAGTGCCCTCGGCCGCCTGTGACAATTTCTCTCCTCCCCGCTGGGACACAGAGCAGCCCACAGCGGGGAGGAGAGAAAGCAGGGATGCAACGCTATATCGGCAGAAAAATTGCACTTTCAGCATTAGCCAAAAGTGCCATTTGTGGCCGATATGTTTCGGCGGCCGATATATCGGTGCATCCCTAAAACAAAATGTACAGATATTAGGTCGGTGAGATTGTAAGAATTTAGAGGAATAGAAGCTAAACGCTAGTTTTGTGTATCTTAAAGAGCATCTGTGATAAGCAGCATGATATTCTAATAAGAAAAGAACGAAAGAACAAAAGCCCTGTTTTTCTATAACTTTGTCTACAATAATTACCCTCTTTCTTTGACAGATTAATCTAATTTTCCCAGTAATCTACCTCCTGTTCTGGGCTTTCCTGCTTGTCTTCAGCTTATGGTCTGAGCCCATTGTCTGTGGCATCGGCTTGGCTATCATGCTTACTGGGGTTCCTGTCTACTTCTTGGGAGTCCACTGGCAAAACAAGCCCCAGTGCTTCAATAACTTTGTTGGTGAGTTGACATTTCATTTTAATCTTGCTTCCCTTCACACAATAGCTTACTTGTACCCACTTTGGATCTGAGTGATGTCTTTCTTAGCAGGGTTGATTTTAGTATTTTTCTTGTACCTTAAATGTCATTGGTTTAGTATGAGAGTATATGTGCAATGCGAAGGATAAACATTGTAGTTATATCAGGCATTGTGAATGGGTGTTTTAGAGCCTTCATCAAGATATATTATCACTTGGTTACTGTTGGTGATTCTCCAGGAAATGAGCATGGGTAAAAAGTGAAACTGCTCTAAGCTAATTACTGCTAGTCGGTATGAATTATGGCTGTTGGTGAGGAAGAACTCAACACCTTTAGGAGATATCTGGAGGCATCAAATCCTGCAGAAGTAGACATATCACTTAGAAGAATGGGCATAAGTTGAAAAGAAAAGTGCAGTTTCTTTTTCACGTACATAAGACTGCAACAAGAACGTCTTTCCTTCTTAGTGGGAAAGATTGCTGATTTTCTTTGTGACACTGATGCCTTTTCTACCTGTACTGCATGTAGATCAAGGTTTAATGTTAACTGCCCCAATCTGCAGCTAACCTGACCACTGTTCTGGTATTCTAAAAGCCTCGAAGTGCTCAGATGAGAGTACTTCTGGATTATGTTTAAAGAAAACAAAATGGAGAAACTAGTTCTCCAATCTCCTGACTTCTGTTCTCCATCCAGAACTTGCTGGCAGCACTCAGTGGCTCACAGAGGAGCCTGCTGATTGCTTTTGGCCAGAATTAGGCAGAAGTAAATGAGAGGTTATACACTGAGTGGCCAGATTATTATGACCACCCCATCAGTACTTCGTTGGGCCACGAGATGACTCCACGAGATGACTTCGTTGGGCCGCCTCGTGACTCCACGAGATGTTGAAAGGTGATGCGAGGAATCTGACACTGCACTGTTGCCCTTCTGTTGTCTTGTACCAGTCTTGCCACTCTCCGTTCTGCCCTAACATTGACTAGTCGCTGACGGCCACAATTCGCACGTTCAGACCCAGATTTTCAGCTGACAGTCCAGTCTTTAAACACTTTAACAACAGCTGCTCTTGAACATTTAACAAATTCTGCTGTTTTGGTGATACTCGCTCCATGGCTCGCGCCAACAATCACGTTCAAAGGCGGTTAAATCGCGTTGTTTCCCCATATGTTCAGAAAAAAAATCACTTCTACTGTCGTGGTAAACAACCTACTTCCCTATTTATAATGGTCTGGCCCTCTAGCAACTTCAGCGCGAAATTATAGCTAATTTGCCTACAAACGTCAGGTGGTCATAAAAAACTGGCCACTCAGTGTATAGCTGGCCAAATCACTTTGGAGGCCCGCAGACTCTTCTACCTTTAGGCAGACACCCACCACCTGCCTAGGTCATCTTGTGGGTGATTTGGCCCTGGACTGGATAATTATTGGCAGTTAATGTAGGGACATTGCTCCTCTTGAATATTATATTTGAGTCTCAGATCTTAGTGCATCTAAAAACAAAACAATAATTGTATATGTTGCAGCTTATCAGTCCTTAGATGTGGGGGCTGTATTAGATTTATTTTTTAAATGCTTCCCCCCCCCCCACACATTTTTCACCTGGTAATCTTGGGAATAACACCTTCTGACCTAGAATGGCTATGCTCACTCACTCCGCTGCATCTATGGAGAAGCAGCGTTGCCATCCTTGTCTGCTTCCTGATCTGGACTACAAATTAGTCCTCTTCACTTTATCTCCATTACATGGTCAGGAACATGAATTGGGAAGTTATAAAATAACTGGAGCTATGTGGAAGACCTCTCTTTGCCCTGCATATGTACATGTTGGATCAATTAATTCTACATCTACGAATAATAAGAATTCACAATCCAATGTTGTAGGATGTGTTGTGGAATATGGAGAGGAAGGAAGCAATTTAGAAAAATATACCACCTGAGGTATCCACAATATGTGAAAATGCTTTTATATCCCTTTATGCTAGGAGGTAGGATGACTACCCATATCGCAAGTATCGAGCTTCTGTAAAATTTGTTTTCTGGTTTAATGGTTAGAATGTTTAATTTATTATCTTTCTGTATTTTTATTCCCTAGATGCAATGACACGTGCAGGCCAAAAGCTTTGTGTGGTCGTATATCCTCAGACAGATAGCAAAGATGATGATGTCAGTGAAGAAACCAAAGAGCAGAGAGCACCAATCTACAAGCCAGAGTCTAAAGATGTTGATGAAGCTCATGCTTGAGCCCTTTCCGTTGACATTGAAAATTCACTCCACTGCTACTGTTCAGACATGCTGTCAAGACCTCACTGAACAGATTGGCAGAGAGAAAGAAAAATCCTGTGTGTACGTGCACCTGTGTATGTGTTATTGAGTGTATGTGCACACACATTGCTGTGCACATGTACAGTGCCGACTGTTTGTATTTCCTGTCTCCATTGCCCTCAGGTAATAGTGGTATCCCAGGGTATAATCACTCAGTCAGTGCTATAAATTGTCTGTGTTTTGTGACACAGTCGTGCATTGTCCCGTTAACTCAGTCTCTCCGTTGTACTGTGGGTCTGTTCTTGATCTCCACTCCATACAGTGCCCTTTATTGCTGTATTACTATGAGCAGAGGGTGTTACAGCCCTGCTTTGTCATGTGATCTGATGTCTGTGCACCTCATGTAAGAGGTATTCTAAGCTCCAAGTGCGTGTGTTTATGTCTGTGTCTTGATCCCCTGGCAAACCTACTATTAGTACTTTAGGTAATGGTCTGCTTCACAAGATGGTTTCAAAGGACACTATATACACACGCCAGAATGAGGTACCTGAAATCAGTATCAGTTTGAACTTTCTTTACATGGCGTTGTGGCTTAGACTGCATCGATTCACAGAGAATCTCTGCTGCTCAGAACAGATTATGCTAGACAAGGGTTTACACCTGACAATCAAGAGACCTGCCTGGACTGACTCCCATGCCTTCTCTGCAGTCCGCATGTGGAATACAATAGGACTTCTGATCACATGCCCCGCTGAAAGTGACTGTCTGCAGAGGAAGGCAGTGTACAGCCAGTGCAGTCTCAAGTCTTTCTTCTCCCCGAACTGTAACAAAACATTGTGCTCCTTCCTTCACTCCAAAACTGCAATTATCCATAGCCTCATGGGGGAACTCCAACCTCTCAGTACCCAAATACACTCCAGGAGCCTATCTACCAGGTGTGTTCAGTCTCCAAAGTACTCTACCTGTTTTATATATTTTTTTTTATTTAGGATCTTTTTGTTTCTGAATGTAATAAAACTGGATCTGGTGCCTTTTGGTGAGATGCTTATGTGTGACATGTTTTCCATACATATCTGTTGAATACACATACATGCACGCTAATGTGACTGATAGTACCATCACAATTTGTTTAGTGCAATGTATATGATTACTTATGACCCAAGAAAATCTGAAATTTCTGAAGAAAGTGATTTGAACTGATATATCTTAGTTTCCCAAATATGATATAGCTATTAATAAAGCAGAAGACTTCTCTGCATGTTTGTGACGTAGAGTATGTGTAATAGGGAAGTGACAAAGCATAGATGCACCGCTGCAAGGTCATCGGATTATATTGGTGCCAATAGAAGCAAAGCAAATTTTGTTAATTACATTATCCTTACAGTTATAGATCTGTTAAATCATAAAGTGACAGAGTTGTGTGAAAAAGTGTTGGCCCCCTTCCTGATTTTTCATTGTTTTGCACGTTTGTCACACTTTAATGTTTCAGATCATCAAACAAATTTAAATATTAGTCAAAGATAACACAAGTAAACACAACATGCAGTTTTTAAAGGAAGGGTTTTTTTTATTATTAAGGGAAAACAAAATCCAAACCCACATGGCCCTGTGTGAAAAAGTGTTTGCCCCCTAAACCTAATAACTAGTTGGGCCACCCTTAGCAGCAAGAACTGCAATCAAGCGTTTGCAATAACTTGCAATGAGTCTGGTACAGCGCTGTGCAGGAATTTTGGTGCACTCATCTTTGCAGAATTGTTGTAATTCAGCCACCTTGGAAGTTTTTCGAGCATGAACCGCCTTTTTAAGGTCATGCCAGAGCATCTCAATAGGATTTAGGTCAGGACTTTGACTAGGCCCCTCCAAAGTCTTCTTTTTGTTTTTTCTTCAGCCATTCAGAGGTGGACCTGCTGGTGTGTTTTGGATCATTGTCCTGCTGCAGAACCCAAGTTGGCTTCAGCTTGAGGTCACGAACAGAGCACATTATCCTTCAGGATTTTTTGATAGACAGCAGAATTCATGGTTCCATTTATCACAGCAAGTCTTCCAGGTCCTAAAGTAGCAAAACAGCCCCAGACCATCACTCTACCACCACCATATTTTATTGTTGGTATGATATTCTTTTTCTGAAATGAGGTGTTACTCTTACGCCAGATGTAATGGGACACACACCTTCCAAAAAGTTCAACTTTTGTCTCGTCAGTCCACAGAGTATTTTCCCAAAAGTCTTGGGGGATCATCAAGATGTTTTCTGGCATAACGGAGACAAGCTTTTATGTTCTTTTTGCTCAGCAGCAGATTTAGTCTTGGAACTCTGCCATGCAGGCCATTTTTGCCCAGTCTCTTTCTTATGGTGGAGTCATGAACACTGACCTGAACTGAGGCAAGTGAGGCCTGCAGTTCTTTGGATGTTGTTGTGGGGTCTTTTGTGACCTCTTGGATGAGTCGTCGCTGCACTCTTGGGGTAATTTTGGTTGGTCGCCCACTCCTGGGAAGGTTCAACACTGTTCTATGTTTTCGCCATTTGTGGATAATGGCTCTCACTGTGGTTCGCTGGAGACCCAAAGCTTTACAAATGGCTTTATAACCTTTTCCAGACTGATAGATCTCAATTACTTTCTCATTTGTTCCTGGATTTCTTTGGATCTCGGCATGATGTGTAGCTTTTGGGGATCTTTTGGTCTACTTCACTTTGTCAGTCAAGTCTTATTTAATTGATTTCTTGATTGCGAACAGGTGTGGCAGTAATCAGGCCTGGGTGTGGCTAGAGAAATGAAACTCAGGTGTGATAAACCAGAGTTAAGTTATGTTTTAACAGGGGGGCAAACACTTTTTCACACAGGGCCATGTGGGTTTGGATTTTGTTTTCCCTTAATAATAACCTTCCTTTAAAAACTGCATGTTGTGTTTACTTGTGTTTATCTTTGACTAATATGTAAATTTTTTGATAATCTGAAACCTTAAAGTGTGACAAACTAACAAAACAATGAAAAATCAGGAAGGGGGCCAACACTTTTTCACACAACTATTATATTGTATCTAGAATGACTGTAAAACATGTTGCCATTATACAGGATCTTTTACTATGTGTTCAAATACCCATAGACATGAGGTGATTGTAACCTGAACCAGCCGAGAATGGTCAGATCAGGGAATCAGGAATCCTATTTATCACATATGCATCATATATGGTAGTTGAAGTAAGCTTGTGTCTTGAGTTGTACACTGGATATTGTGGTATACAAAGTCTTCTAATCTTGATTCAACTGTTTCAGATAAGAATCTCCATAGCAGTAGTTTAACTGTAGTTTGCAGGCTTACAAACACCATGTTTCATTAGAAGTTTGGTGCACAAACTTTGGTATAAACCACTCATACCTTATCTTTTGGTGATTTCATCTCAGATCTGTTTCTGGTCAAACTTTACATTTCCTGTGAACATTAGTAATAATATTGAGTATACCCTAAAAAAAAAAAAATCATGGGATCTGGATATGACAGATATTGCCCCTTTTCTTGGAGAATTTAGCTATTATGCAGCTACCCTGACTACTAACCATACACACATCCCTATACACACTGCAGTTGAATAAAGCGCAGATGATCTTAAAGAGAACCTGTACTAAGAAGACATGGGGATTGTCATTGCTGGCCACCCTTCTTAAAATATTAGCTCCCTGGCTGTCCACTTAAGTCCAATCCAATTTGTCTACATGCTTGTGATAAGTCACTGACTTGGAACAAGCATGTAGGTAAGGAGCTCTGACTTTCAGGGCCTGTTCACACGACGTCTGTTTTGTGTGCTGACCGGCTCCGTACGCTGCTGCACTCAAAATGCATCCCAATGTATCCCTATGTGTTTTATGGGCTCCAGTTCTCACGTGCGCAGTCTGTTCAGCTTACGACAGAAAAAAATACTGCATGTCACATTTTGTAAGGTCCGGAAACGCAAACGCGTCAAAAGCGCATCCAAAAACGCACTGCACTGCAGCTAACATACTAACAGCCCCACTCCAGCAAAAAAAATGTGTTTTTTTTTTTTTTACTTGAACGCAGCAAAAACGCACTGCATCAGTCTGCAGATCCGCACCTGATCAGGACCTGATCTCATGTGAACGGGCCCTCATGATCTGCATGCTTGCCCTGAGTCATTATCTCAAAGTATTGAAGCTGGAGACAGCCCGGCAATTAGATATTTTAGAAGGCTGTCAGCAGTGGAAACTTATAAGTGTTAAACCTTATATTGGCACGATTAGAGATGTGACCTAATATTGAATTGCATGTTTTTTAAGGTTCAAGGTTAAGGTTTGTTTTTTTTGCTCGCTCACTGACCATAACATATTATCCTATATGTAATGTAATGAGCGTAGAGAGAAATACGTTACCTAGGATATGTTCCATGTGAAAAGATGTGAGATGCCACTGGTAGAAGATGATTACAACGCTCAGGAGGTTCTTTTTACAAACTCTGGGGAGTAGAAGGACTGCTAGGCTGCATTGATCTGCTGTGGGATGGTGTTTGTGCCCATACCTATAAAGCAGTGACATGTTCCTTAAAGCTGGCGGGACACTGCTAAAATTTTGACCCAAGTCTTGCCAAATGTGAGCAGTGTGTTTCCCCATTGGTGCTCCTCCATTCTGTAAAAATTGATGTTAAAAAAAAGAGGGAATTCCCTTATGCATGCTGTGTAGGGTGGATGCTGGAATCGAGCACTGAGTGTGTGGCCAGGTGGAGTAGTCCATCCTCCCCAGTCTTTCAAGCATTTGTTACAGCGAATCGTACCCAGGGGCGAACTGACAACACACGGGGCCCCTGGGCAATAAAAGATTATGGGGCCCCTTGTTCTCGACCCATATACTAGCCCCACCCACAAATACATTCTTGCATCCCTCTTCCTACACTGCTCACCTCTGCACCCCCTGCATCCCTCTTCCTACACTGCTCACCTCGGCACCCCTGAATCCCGCTTCCTGCAGTGCTCACCTCTGCACCCCCTGCATCCCTCTTCCTACACTGTTCACCTCTGCACCCCCTGCATCCCTTTTCTAATGCTTATCGCATCTAAACCCCCCCCCCCTTCCTACACTGCTTGGCAGGGGTGCACAGGTAAACACTGTAGGAAAAGAGATGCAGAGGGTACAGAAGTTAGGAGTGTTGGGAGAGAATTTGATGGCTGCCACCCTCTTCCAGCACTGGTAACTTCCACATCATCTACATCCCTCATATTGCACTGCTGACCACACCTTACACTGCTAGTCTCTTCTAAGCTGCTCACCCCCTGCAGTGTACTTCATGGTAGGACTCCCGCTCCTGATACCATGGGCTGTGGGTGCTGCAGGGGACGGAGCCAAATGTGCTGAAAGTCACCGGTCCTTCCAGCAGTTAATCTGCACACGGGACCCTGATAGGTCTGCCCAGCAGATGGTTCCACCCACTCGCCATGGTAACAACCTGACTGACAGACTACTCTCCTTCTATGCAGAGAAGCCCCGGTCCCTGTAGGGAAGGAAGGGAGGAGCCTGCCAATCAACTGGTTACCAGGGCAAGTAGTCAGACCATCTTCCTTCACTACAGGTAGCCCGTGCTGGGTTCGGGCCCCCCCTGCTGACTTGATGGCAGTGGCATAACCAGAGTTACGGTTGCTCGGGGCAAAACCAAAACATAATTTTGCACCCCCCATTATATCACCCCCCTCCAATCGACCCAAGCGAGCAGCTGCAAAATTTGCTTGCTTAATTGTGTTCAGCTACTGATTGCAGGGCCATCTTTAATAATAGTTGTGCCCTGGGCAAGATTTTCATATAGGGGCCCCCACAACCCTCCCGCTTAGAGCACCTGCCCCTCACTTCCCAACCCAGACCCCCATATCCACCTACAACACCTTCTTGCGAAAAGAAACAAAAAATAATATATTTTTTGCACACACACTCACTATATTACCAAAAGTATTGGGACACCCCTCCAAATCTTTGGTTTTAGGTTTTCTGTGAAATTTCCTTGCCACTAAATATTCCACGGTCAGCTGTCAGTGGTATTATAACAAAATGGAAGCAACTGGGAACAATAGCAACTCAGCCACGAAGTGGTAGGCCACGTAAAATTACAGAGCGGGGTCAGCGCATGCTTAAGCGCACAGTGTGCAGAAGTCGCCAACTGTCTGCAGAGTCAATAGCTACAGACCTCCAAACTTTGTGTGGCCTTCAGATTGGCACAACAACAGTGCGTAGACAGCTTCATGGAATGGGCTTCCATGGCCGAGCAGCTGTATCCAAGCCTTACATCACCAAGTGCAATGCAAAGCGTCGGATGCAGTGGTGTAAAGCACGCCGCCACTGGACTCTGGAGAAGTGGAGACTTGTTCTCTGGAGTGACGAATCACGTTTCTCTGTCTGGCAATCCGATGGTCGTGTCTGGGTTTGGCAGGAGAACGGTACTTGCCTGACTGCATTGTGCCAAGTGTAAAGTTTGGTATTAGGGTGGGGGGGTTGTCTTTCAGGGGTTGGGCTTGGCCCCTTAGTTCCAGTGAAGGGAACTCTTAAGGCATCAGCATACCAGGACATTTTGGACAATTTCATGCTTCCAAATTTGTGGGAACAGTTTGGGGATGGCCCCTTCCAACATGACTGCACACCAGTGCACAAAGCAAGGTCCATAAAGACATGGATGAGCACTTGAGAACTTGATTGGCCTGCACAGAGTCCTGACCTCAACCCGATAGAAAACCTTTGTGATGAATTAGAGCGGAGACTACGAGCCAGGCCTTTCTAGTCCAACATCAGTACCTGACCTCACAAATGCGCTTCTGGAAGAATGGTTAAACATTCCCATAGACACACTCCTAAACCTTGTGGACGGCCTTCCCAGAAGAGTTGAAGCTGTTATACCGGCAAAGGGGGGACCAACTCAATATTGAACCCTACGGACTAAGACTGGGATGCCATTAAAGTTCATATGCGTGTAAAGGCAGGCG
>NW_017307639.1:149737-157974 GCF_000935625.1 Nanorana parkeri
TATATATACATATATATATATATATTATGGTGAAAAATGCATAAAGCCCTTTGCACTAATAGACAGTACTATTGTTTTTGCCTTAGTCCCAAGGTTTTAAGGTTCACCTCTAGGCAAAACGTTTCACTTTATCATTCACTGAAAGACACAGGAACAGCATGTCTTATATAAGACGAGCTACAGGAGAATGGACACTAATGCAAATAAGACTGTAGGCAAGCCCTAGGGTGTATAATCGCTCCTGCAACAGGCATGCTCCAGTTTAAGCTAGTGTCCTTAGCAGAATGGACACCTACCTTCTTGAACTCTGCTGTTTTGTAACATCTGCAATGTCTTCAATAAGTAATTGCTGGTAGATTTACATGGCACCTTTCTAGTCCTGGAGGGTTAGTTAATGAGTGCAAACATTTCAAGATTACTTGGGAGAATTCTCTGCAAACACAGAAACAATACACATCTGACATATGGTCTAATCCTTCCCACTCAGTCCGATACTAAGAATAAATGCATGGCTGGAGTTCCACTTTATATACTACTAATATACTTGTGTGAAAAGTAAGGGTGTATTAACTTACCATTATCTCCTATACACAAGAAATTAGGCTGTGTGTGGCAATGTCAATAAAGTGAGCCAGAATGACTCAATCACACCACAACAAAATACCATGAGGTTGATTCACTAAAGAGCCAAAGGTTCGGCTATTCCTTCGGCTTGCTTCAGCCGCTGGAACCCTTCGGTTTGGGCTGCTATACGGGCTTTTCACAATGCATGGCAGCATTCAGCTATTCACTCACTGCTGTTCGGCCCCTATGAGATTAGGGGTGAACAGCAGCGAGTGAACTGCCGGATGTTCCACTCAGCCGATCTAGATGTTGGATTGGCTGAGGCAAACGGGTTCTTCATTTCAGCCCAGCTGAATGGGCTGAGGCTGTTGGGCTAAAGCAAAGTGAAGTGAAGGGGGGCCAAAGGCATGTTTATTTGCCTATACCAATATGTCTTGTCTCCTACTTCCCTGCACCTCAGCACAGCAAAATGACCTCCGTTTTTCTTTTAGGAGGGGCTCTCTCAACATCTCAACCTGACAAGGAGGCTTGCTCACCCAGCACTAGAATTTCACCTCCTCCAGGCAGGACCGTAGGAATTGTGAGGCGAGTGAGTACTTGCCTCGGGTGCAGCTGCGAGGGGTGAGCAGCCAGGGCTGGACTTGGACTTACTGCCTTGCGGGAGTAAGAGGTGGGCGGGTGCTTTGGGGTTTGGAAGCAGTAATGTTTGCTTCACATTACCATATTATTATTATTATACAGGATTTATATAGCGCCAACAGTTTGCACAGCGCTTTACAATATAAGGAAGACATTACAGTTACAATACAATACAAGATGGTAAGGAGGGCTCACTTGCAGCTCTGCCCACCATATCACCCACTTGCAGCTCTGCCGCTTTTTGGTTGGTTTCCAGTTGGGGGGGAGTTGATAGCGGCTGTAGTGACGATCTGTGGTGCGTATTGGCCTGTTCCCAGGAGGGATAAGTGTTGAGGGTGACTGCAGTGCTTACTGTTTCACCTATTGGCTGATGTACTGAGCTCCCAGCCGGAAAGCGGCAGTCAGCTAATGCTGCCTAAAGGCAGTTGAGAACTCTGTGCACCAGTCAATGAAGCGTAGTACCTTAGACCCTCACATGACCCCTTCCTCCATACCCCATGTGCAGAGCTAAAAGTGCTGAGAGATTAAGCAATTATTATCCAGTACGTGTAGTTAGTAGGGATGTACCGATATATCGGCCGCCGAAAACAAATCGGCCGAAAATTGCACTTTTGGCATAATGCCGAAAGTGCCATTTTCTGACCGATACAGCAGTGCATCCATTCTTTCTCTCCTCCCCGCTGGGAGCTGCTCTGTGTCCCAGCGAGGAGGAGAGAAACTATCACAGGTTGCTGAGTGCTGCGGGAGGAGAGCGCTGTGAGCGGCCGGCATCTCTCCTCCCACATCGCTCAGCCTCCTGTCACAGATCAGGGGAGAGCAATGTACTATGTCCTCAATTGTACATAATTGAGGACATAGTATGTTTGCTATATTCTCAATTATGAATGAATGGGAAGTGATCTACATCACCTCCTGTTCAATCGTGATTGTGGTTATAGTAAACATACTATGTTCTCATGTTATGAATGAACAGAAACACTCAGTATAGAGGATTCCTGTTTATTGATAACAGGGGATAGAGAAAAAGAAATTGAGGACTATGTGTGCTCAATCTCTTTTCTATTTTAAAGGGGAAATATCAGGGGTCTGTTTAGACTCCTAATATTTCCCCAAAGCCCCTAAAAGAAAAGAAAAATATTTAATAAAAAATGAATAAATAAAAATAAATATACAAAATTAAAAAGTTTATAAAAAATAGATAAAAATAAAATATTTTTTAAAATTTGAAAAAGTTAAAATAAAAAAACATTTTCGGTTTCAGCCTGAAGTTTTTTTTATTTCGGTTTCATTTCGGTTTTTAAATTTTCATTTTGGTTCACCTCTAGTAGTTAGCACTTCAATTCAGGGAATTTATAAATAGATAGTGTTAGACAGCAGAGAATTCGGGCCCTGGGACTCATCACATCAGACAGGGCCCCAGAGTCCGACTCCAGTGCATCAGGGTGGGGGTCTGGTAGGCCGATCCACCAACAGGTTAACCAGGTAACAAGTAAACAGGACTTATCGTCAAATGAAGATCAATTCCTAATAGTTTGCCAATCTCAGGAGTCCGTATACTCTGGGGCATTAGGAAAAAGTGACGGAAAACTGAAATAAAGAAATGGGGAAGAGGGAGAAAAAAAAACAGGGAACAAAAAGCTATTTGGCTACAGTGGGTTCACCATGGAGTGGTGGCGTGTGAGTCAACATCCATCAGTGGAGGTGCGGAAACGTTGGGACTGCAGGTGATAAAGAGCTTGTGAGCGTTGTGACGAGGGCCTCCGGTCAGGGCAATTCGCATCCTGGTGCAACGCATGGGGGACTCCAGGGGATAGACATTCTTGGGATGCCTGTGAAACCAAGTGTGGAAGTTCGAGATTTAGGTCTCGGAAGAGAGCACGGAGTTCCTGAGGGTTAATGGCCTGGTGCTTCTTACTTTTGTATGTGAAGATTAATTTGAATGGGAATCCCCAGCGATAGGCGATGTTGTTGTGCTGTAGAATTTGCAGAAAGGGCTTCAGTGCCCGTCCTTATAGTATTGTGATAGGGGAGATATCTGCAAACAGTTGGAATGCTTCACCTTGAAATAACAGATCCGATTTCATGCGTGCAGCTATTAGTAGGGTCTCTTTTGTTTGAAAATAATGGAGTTTCACTATAATGTCCAGAGGGGTGCCTTCTGAGGGTCGTTTAGCCAATGCCCCGTGAATCCTGTTGAATTCTAGCCGATCTGTCAGAATGGCTGAGACTAACTCTTGGAATAGTGCGGTGATGGATCCCTTCAGGTCAGTGATATTGTCCGGAATGCCACGGATCCGTAAAATTCCACGTCTGGCCCTGTTTTCTGCATCCTCCATTTTGTCCTGCATGCCGCGGACATCACGCTGTAGTGAGTCTATCAGGGATTCATGGCCCTCCAGGAGCGTGATCGCGTCATCCATGCGGCCCTCCAACTCTGTCGTTCGGCCACCTATCTCCCGTAGTTCCCTCATCAATTCTGAGGAAAGCTTATTGGTTGCCGCGGACAACTCTTCCCGCACCACCGATTGGATGCTGGCTAGCAGAGCCTCCGATGGCATCGCAACGGAGGACTGGAGTGCGGGCGGGAACAGCGCCTGACAATCGGCAGTGCCATCAGAGTCATCAGATGGCCTTCCGTCATTGTGATCGGTGCCATCTTAGATTTGGTGACCGGTGTCATCAGGTCAGATTTGGGCTGCTGTTTTTGTTTGCAGGAGCGTTTCATAATGCTCTGTCGATACCGAGAGTTTTGCAGAGTAGTGAACGCGGGTGTGTGGTGTCTCCAGTCCCGGTTAAGTGAGTCGGGAGGGATTTCTTTGCCCAGGTGGTGCACAGTGGAATTAGCGAGTGGCCATCTTCCACACTGCGCGCATGCGCACCAACAATTTATTTTTAAAAATCTGTTCCTTTCATCTTTAAAAATCAGTCCTTGGGGCTCCAAGCAAGTGATTGTGTCAAAGCATAGTCTCTAAAGGACTGCAATTTGGAACAATGATATCATCCGGTATCTTCAAGGCAGGAAGGAAAATTTCTTAAAGCTGGTCATACACAAATGGAATTTTAGCTAATTTGGCAGGAAATTCAATTCATGGGTGGCTGTGCCAGGACCCCCCAGCTCGACAAATGTCAATTTTTCAATCAATTCTTGTCAAGTCTTACAGTTTTATGGCCAGCTTTAGTCACCCCTCTCCCTGTGATCACCCAAACTAAGCCTTTATAACAAGAACCAAGATGAGAGGTAGCAGCAGGAGGCTGATGTATGAGACATGTGTATATATGGCCCATAACCCAAAAGCTACTGCACAGGTACCAGGATTTACAAGATTGTGTTACCTTGGTGAAATAATTTAGATACTGGCTATGATGCCGATACTGGATAGATCAGTAATTTCTGTTGCCAAAATCTTGGTGCACACACAGCATGTGTCGCACCCACACACCAACCACAAAAAACACTTCCAGCTTGAACAACGAACAATAGGAAGCTATTTCAGTGGTTATATGATCAATGTATGTGTAGCACCCTGTAAGCAGGAGTGCTTAGTTACATTTGGTTATTGTCAGATTGTATTCAGTCTGATACTGATCTATAGTCTATGCTGATTTGGTTTCCCTAAAGCAATCTGTTATTATTTGCATCTGTCTGCTGCTGGGTGTATCTTTGCCACAGAGCAAAGCAACCAATAAGTGATTGTTATGAATATCTATGTCTCCCTGGCCAATCACTAGGAGGTTCATGATGCATGCTGGGAGAGGACATAAATATTTTCGGTGGATCATGTGAGGTTCTCTTTCTCCCCCGGGCCTTGCCTGGGGGAAGGCTGCTACAGACTGACTAAACTGGGTAGGCCTGAATCCTAGGGGACCAGCCATGTGCTCCCACTGAGGCCTGCATCTGGGGCCCAGTGTCTGATACTAGGTATGCAGATGACAGAGTAACGTCAACAGGCCTGGGGAACCAGAGCAGTGAGCCTCTGCTGTAACTGCAGAATTTGATTCTGTATGGACTGGTGACTTCAGATTCAAGTACTGCTTAGGTGCTCTAAACACAGATTGCCACATTTGGCTCTACCACTTAACCATTTGAAGTCCACGGTGTTACACACCCTTCCTGTCCAGGCCATTTTTTAGTATTCAGCACTGCAGTACTTTGACTGATGTTTATTCTGTCATGTAACGCTGTACTGAAATTAATTTTATACCACTTTTTGGGGACAGATAAAGCTTTTATTTGGTGATATTTAATCACCACTGGGGTTTTTTTATTTTTTACTAGAGTAAGAAAAAATGACCGAAAAAAAAAAACTGTTTCCCCTATATTAAATTATAAAACATTTATTATTACCCAATTTTTTCGATAAAATATAAAAGACGGGGTCACGTCGGGTAAAAAGACACCAAACATGTCAAGCCTTAAAATTGCACGCGCCCGCAAAAAACTCAAAATCTACAATACCCAAAAGTGGCCATAGGCGACGCTTTAAAAGCTTTTACTGCTCATCAGTTTAGTGTTATCAGTGATTGATGGCCCTAGAATTATTGCTCTCACTCCGATATGTAACATGTGTAGCACAATTGTCTTTTTCGCGCGTTGGCGCATCTGACGCGTATTTACGTTTATATGTGCATAAGCGTGGGGGTGGGGGACTTAAAAAATTTAATTTTTTTATATGTGACTTTTTTTTTTACTTTTTACATTTTTTTTTACATTTAATGTCATTGCTATCACAAAGGGGATAACAATCCCCATATATAATAGCAAAGGCACACTGACAGGTCCTCTTTATGGAGACATTAGGGGTCTCTAATGTCAATTAATTTGTCTTGCATGAAAATCCTACATGTTTGGTAAGCCATTTCTAGGCAATAGCACTTGGCTCCTTTGGGGCTTATTTGCAGCGCGTATCCATTAGGATACAGCCGGATAGCCCTCGTAAACGTGCGTTTGTTGCGCAGCAAACGCGCATATTCTGTACGCCCAGGTGTGAACCCAGCCTTAGAAAGTTTACAGACCGTGTAAAACACCAGAGTGAGAGGAGCTGTTCATCGTCCTATCCTCCGTTTTCTCCTCCACGAGGTCTGCGGATATCCTCTGTCAGACTCCCGTTCCCAGTTATAAAAGATAGAGTAATACTTCCATAGTGTAGTAGAGTAAGATATTTTATTTGTATATAAAACAGCGCTAAAAAATGAATTTAAAACTAAAGCAAAAAACAAAGCTTGTGAACACAGGCCGCTCCCCTTATTTCTGGGACATTGTTTACTAAAGGCATTGTTTATGTGACATCATTACTTAATGCGCCACATAACTATTGACCATTTTGAGGTCCTTCAAAATTTACATTACAATTTATTAGGGATGTCCAGATACCGATACAGCAGCTTGCTGGTGACCTGCAAGTAGCTGTCCATGTGCCTGCCTGGTTCTTTATCTCCTCCTCCTTCCCGGCGCAGGCACAGCCATGGACAGCCCCACGGGCGGAACTACCGGCGGTGCAGCTGGAGTGACCGCCCCAGCATCTAAAGCTGGGGGATCCCGATGCCTACTGACAGGGGAGGACTGGGCCAGGAGGCAATTGGGGGGTCTGGTCAGGGGGCCGGGGCCCAGCAGTGGAAAGGATGGAGGTCGGGACCCAGCAGCGGAGATGGTCTGCCGGTGGAAGAGGCCAGGGCCCAGCATCGCCCAGCAGGGCCCAGGCGTGGAGGAGGCCGGGTCACAGCATCGCTGGTCCAGGCGTGGAGGAGGCCGGGTCACAGCATCACCGGTGAGGTGGAGTGCCCCCACAGCCACTGCAGATATCCATATGTCACCCGGATGAGATCGGCACACAGCCTGGTGAGATGAATTCTGCTTTGGAAACTTGTATTCCCAGAATACAAGTCACCAACGAAGAATACATGTCCCCAAAGCAGAATACTAGTCTGCCTTGGGGACATGTGTTCTGCTTTGAGGACATGTGTCCATTATACGGCGCCCGGCTTCCATGATTGCCCAGCAAGCCGGCTCCATGCTTTCTTGTCACATAGTGACGAGAAGCATGGGAGGGGCTTCCTTGCTAATCGGGAAGCCGGGTGGCGAGTCTTTACACGCTGCCCGGCTTCCCGGCTAATCAGGAAGCCAGGTGGCGAGTCATTACAGGCCGTCTGGCTTCCTGAATGGGACTTCCAGTACTCGGTATTCGGTGTCGGCGAGTACCGAAAACAAAATATCGGTACTCGTACTCGGTACCGAAATACCGGTATCGGTGCATCCCTACTTTTAACAGTGTGCAAAGCCAAATCACGCTTACAAAAATACATATTTTATGAAGGGCCCATTCAGACCTTGTTGTCTTGGTGCATTGCAAAATGCAAAACGAAAGACATTGAACACGTTAACGTTTGTTATCACAACACACTGTAATGGAAAAATGAGGTTTTTCAGAACAGCACGTCATACAGCTAATCAGATTAACAAAAAAGCAGACATTTCCCTAAATCTAGTTGACGGTCTGAATCAAACATGTCCTGTGAACTCAAGTAAATTACTCTTTTAAATGACTTTTTTTATGTCAAACGTTTAAGCCGTGTTCTAGTAATCTGGTTTTAAAACTTGAAACTCTGAAAGAAATGAAAGGAACATTTTAACTTTCCCAATGTTTGCACAGAAAAGGGAAGTGAAAATGTTTATGTGAAGGATCCCATGAAGAAAGCACCAGAGGTTGAGGAAAACAGAAACCAGCCTTGTTCCTCTACATGAGTTGCAAGCCAATTC
This sequence comes from Nanorana parkeri, assembly GCF_000935625.1. NCBI lineage: Eukaryota > Metazoa > Chordata > Amphibia > Anura > Dicroglossidae > Nanorana > Nanorana parkeri. The sequence continues at coordinate 157,695 of NW_017307639.1, forward strand.
CTACTCCTCTACGGAGCATCCACAGACATGAGATCTAAAATGTCTGGATCAAGTGACAAGGTGTTGTCTGCAATGCTGAAGAAAGCCTCAGCTAATAGTTCTGCAGGGAACAGGATCAGTCTGACCACTATGACGAGTAGCATCAAGCAAGGCACAATTGACAAACAAAATACAACATCATCATAGATGCAAAATCATATCAAGTGCTGTAATATCACAACTTGGACCAAACATATATCCCAGATTCTGTGCAGCAGACTGTGATGTAGGGTGTTCTTTT
>NW_017307639.1:158004-175842 GCF_000935625.1 Nanorana parkeri
CAGAATAACATAATTTATTTACAAAAACATGTTCACATACATGACTATGTATTATTTGATGTCCACAAAGTGAGTGCAGGGTCTCTCTGAAGTCTTTAACTGCAAGCTTCAGCAATCCAAACCAACAAATCTGTGTGCCTTTCTTCTGTGTCTAATGCCTTAGGCTGGTTGGACCATTTGCAAGTTTTATAGCTTCATGCTATAACTCTCTGGCTTCAATACTTGGAGTCATTAACCTAGAACAAGTATGTAGAAGAAAGGTTTCTGCCTCTACTTTAACTTTCTGGGTCTGCTTTGAATACATGTTAACAGCCAGTGATTCACAATGTACAGTATAAATATCCTGGTTAATCTCTGCACATTCACCATGCTGGATTTGCTGTGGTTCTCTACATGTTTTCTGACATTTGCTGGTAAAAATCTCTTTCAAAATATTGGCATTTCTCTTTCATTCTTCTCATTAGGGAATTTACTTCTTGCTTCAGTTGGTGGGCAGAGTTGAAGTTTGTTTGACTATTTGAGCCTGCAGCATTGCATGTGCTCATCGGTGTTTGCCGGCTACAGGTTAGATAGTATTGGAGCAAAAAAGAATATAAAAAATAGGCGAAAGGACTGCATGACAAGGTAGACAGGGAACTGGGAAGGATGGGGTTAAGGTTATTGTTAAGGGAGGAGGTCACTTACCTGATTGGCTGGATTTAAGTTGTTCAGGAGGGATCTCTCTAGTGGTGTGAGGGGGCGGAGAGCTACTGGTTAGTCTGGAGTTGCCACACAGCGAGCAAGATTCTACCCCTGTGGACCTGTGGAAACATGTCAAATTTAAACATGTTCTTGGACCAACTTAAAGCCGCTGCACAGTTAAAAGGCCCTAACTGGCTACAAGACCAGGTTTCGACTATTTTGAAGGATGTCAAACCTTCTACAGAGCATTGTGCATCACAGGCTAGGAGGTTCAGGCCTCCTGAGCGTTTTTCTCTAGACCACGGTGCTCCTAATGGGGCTCAGCGCCGCGTTAGGAGCCCCTGCAGGGACCCTTCAAGCCCACCGTCCAAGCGTCCATCTGCACTGTCTGGTGGTGAGTCTGGAAGGAATCCTCGACACAGAAGGAGCCCTTGGGAGAGGGTGTACATTCAGCTTTCCACAAGCCACGCCTCTGTCCAGCCTAGTGAACTTGACCAAGCGGCTGCCTCACCTGGCGATGCTTTGGTCGGTGAGGCAGCTCAGCCTGGGTTCATGCAGCAGAGGAACCGGCCTATCCTGAGGTGTGGCCGGCGGCTCCTCCATCACTGATCCTGGGCTGCCTTGTGCAATGCCTGGACCTGCGGTGGCCGTACAGGCCTCCAGCAGTTGGAAATGCTGCTTCCAGTGTGCCCATCCTGTCCTCTCCCCTGAAGCCTGCAATAAAAGATGAAAGATCCGAAAGGGAGGTGTCGGCCCCTGAAGATGAACCCCTGGATGGATACTCCGCACAGGCTTCTGGACCGACGGCTGTTCAGAATGGTTCTAGTCAGCCAGGTGAGCCCCTTTTCTCCTCTTCTTACTTACATAATGCTTAAGGGGAATTGTTGAGTGGGGTATGTGTGGGATTAGTGTCCGGGGCTCAGGGTGGCAGGTGGCAGGATGTGAGTTCTGTAGGCTCTATGGCTCCAATTCCAATTTCTGTCAGTGGGCCACTATCTAGCCCTTCTGGGTCCAGTGTTTCAGTGGTGATACAGGACTTATTGCTTGACTTACATAATGTGTTAGATAGGTTTACATCTGGGTTTTTACCTGTGACGCCTGTTGAGGCCTGGTTGCCTTGTACGACCACAGTAGAGATAAGTTCTTCTGCTCCAGCCGCGACTCAGCCTGTTGCAGTTTCTGCGCCAGTTCAGGTCGAGACTGTGGGGGATCATGGCAACGCAGCTTTCTCACGGGAGATTGCAGATAAGTAGTCGTGGGACATTCCCAAGGCCGGGGAAAAAGGGGTGGATACAATTCGTTTAACAGACTTGGCACAGTGCGAAGTTTACGTGTGTTTTGAAGATACGTGATTATGTGGAGATATTTTCTTCCGCTGGAGAAGTTTAACCTTGACAAGGTTAAACCAGATGATTTTTTTTAAAAAGGATAAGGAAAAACGTCATTATCGACTTATCCTTCGAACCTTTGCAAACTGGTTACAGGCTTTTGCTATCTTGGCTAGCGTTATTGGCGAAACAATGCCCGAACATTGTTCTGCTCTTTTCTGCAACCTGGATGCCATAGGGAAGGCTCATAGGGTTTATGGGGGCTTGGCCTGGCTCCGTTATGACGAACAGTTTCGCCAACGCAAAGCAGTTTAGCCTTCAATTCATTGGGACCACAAGCTTATGGATGAAGTTGATGACCCCAACTAAGTCAACTGCCCCCTTTTTTCAAGTGGCAGCCGGGAGTTCCTTTGTCTTGGGACAACCGGCCTCCAGGAAAAAAGGTTTTTGCTGACAGTAATGAGGAAAGCTGCAGGTTTGGAAGCTGTTACCGCTTCAAACATGAATGTTCAGGGTGTGGAGGAAGTCATGCCTTTACCAGATGCTTTAAACAAGCCAAGTCCCATACCGGTGAGTATGCGCGCAAAAAGGGATGACTCCAGTGAGGGTGGAAAGAATGCTTCCTTTACTAAGTATGTATCCGGATCAGGTAGCTGCTTCTTTGTTGGAGGCTGGTTTTTCGGAGGGATTTCGTATCCCATTTTCAATATCTGTTGTCCCACCTGTTGCAAGGAATTTGAAGTCCGCTCTTCATCATCCCATAATTGTTTCCAAAAAGCTTTTGAAGGAAGTTAGCTTAGGTAGCATGGGGGGTCCTTTTCCACCTCTGGAGAACCTAGTGGTTTCTCCTCTTGGGGTTGTGCCAAAAAAAGGAACCAAATAAATGCAGATTGATCCATCATCTCTCTTAGCCAAAAGGTGGGTCGGTGAAAGACGCAATCGACCTGGCTGACTGTGTGGTGTCTTACACTTCCTTTGATGCTGCGGTCTCTTGGGTTCGGCGCTATGGTAAGGGTTCGCTCCTGGCAAAGACAGATATAGAAGCTGCGTTTCGGCTGCTGCCTGTTCACCCTGATTGTTTCTACTTGTTGGGCTGCCAGTGGCAGGGCTCCTACTTTGTGGACAAGTGCTTGCCGATGGGCTGTTCTATATCTTGTGCGTTATTCATGAAATTCAGCTCCTGTTTAGAATGGGTGGCGAGGGATGTTTCTGGTTTCAACTCTATCATCCATTATTTTGACGATTTTCTTTTCGTTGGCCCGCCTGAGTCTCATGTGTGTGTTGTCCTATTGGCTACCTTGCAGCACATTGCTTCTTGCCTGGGTGTTCATCTGGCCCTAGAAAAAAACTGAGGGTCCTTCCACTTTGTTTTTTGGGTATTGTCATTGATACCTGCGCTATGGAATGCCGTTTGCCTGAGGATAAATTTCTTGATCTGCAGGCTGAGGTTTGTGCGACAATAGGAAAACAGAAGTTGCCGTTGCCGTTGCGCTACTTACAATCCCTCCTTGGCAAATTGAATTTTGCATGTAAGATTATACCAATAGGTAGGGTGTTTTGCCGCAGGTTGTCAGCGCCGACCGCTGGAGTCAGGGCGCCTAGACATTTTATTCGTTTGACGAGGGAACACAAGGATGACTTGGAAGTCTGGCACTTTACGGGGAGGTGGCGTAGCAGTGGGGGAGTTTTTCGTTTTATAAAACATTTTAGAGGGCCTATGTCTTACCCTGTTAAGACACTATGAGCCTGATATACTAATGTATATGTGCATATGATCAGGCATGAATGCCACAAGTTAATTTTAATTATTGGAAATGCTGAGCTGATTCTACAAACTGTTAAACTGTTCCTAGAAAGAGGGTTTTGTAGTTAGAAATTTTAAGTGAACTCAAGGTTAAACTAAAACTACACAACTAATATTAGTAGCACGTAGCTGGCAGCATAATCTGTTATTGCGTATTTTTTGCTACAAATTTTTCAATACCACCAGTCCTCCCAACCAGCTAGGCAAATGGTGACTTTCTCAAAGCTGCTATTTGCGTAAGCACCTCCCTTACACAGGACAATACTCAGGCGTACTGATGGATCAATTGGGTTTACAGCAGTGCATTGTTGGAAAATGCAGTGTGCGTGATTAAAGCTGAACTTCAGGCTGATCTTTTCTCCCCCCACCCCTCCTCTAACTAATCATTAAAATCTCCCTTTTAGTCTCCTAAATTTGTGGTCACGTAATGTGCCTATGCCAAATATTCTCAGTGATTTTTCAGTGCACCTGAGTTGGGATCCTTCTTTGGGTGTCCATATCACCTCTTGCTTGACGTGGACACTTCCTATTGGCTGTCCGGTGCCAAGGTCCTCTCACGATCCAGAAGTTGATGATTTCAGCACAAGAGGACCATTGGAGATCGGAGACCTACCGACACGGGCACATCTACAACTCTGGATTACCAGTACCTTGCACCCAGAAACAGCGGTAGACTGGGACCCAGATGGTGGACTTGGACTTGTGGTTGTAAAGGGATTCAATTTTGCTCTCAGATGGGCTTTAAGGAGGAAATGAAGATGTGCCTAAATAAAGGCAGGCAGAGTCAAAAGACTAGTCACCAACATCTTAAATTCCGTTCATTTAGTGTTGTCACCCTAGGGCAGGAAGAGTGTTCCTGCAGGATCACCAAGTAAAAATAAAGTTTAAGGCCCCATTCACACTCGTGAATGCTACGATCACCTGCGGAAGATCCCATCTGGACACCAACAGACTGTGCCCAGCTGCGATCATCCGCAGTTAATCACAGTATGTGTGATTACATTCAAACAGCCTGTGTACAGCTGCAAGCAGTGGCAGGTGTCATTATACAGACACTCCTCAGTATACGATGGGGTTACATTCCAAGAAACCCACAATAAGGCGATCATATCGCAAACCAGGGAGTTTTATTTACATGAGTTGCATCAACACTTTATTTATAAAATACAGGAGGCATTTGTCCATCTCTAGGTTAATGTAAGTGTTATAGCCAAGTTTAAGGTAGGCTAGGCTATGATAAACTGTATACAGTACTGTACATTATAATAGTGACCGCCTGACAGACTGATGACCCTGTGTTGGTCATGCCGCTGCTATCGTATACTATAGTAAAGATAAAATATTGTAAATCGATCTATCGGAACTTGAGGAGCATCTGTATTGTACAGCACATCCGACCTCAGAAATTTTTTTGAGACTCAGCGATCCAGCCCCATGTGCAAGTGTAAATGGATCCTAAAAAAAAAAAACTGTAAAAAGGGAAACTAATGCAGTTTATGGACAAGTAAAATGCAGGGACGTGCGGTCAGGGGAGGAAAGTGAGGCAGAGCCTCACCTAGTATTATGGAAGAAAAAGTCTGAAGCTGACAGCTTTTTTTCCCATTCAGAGCGGCTTGTAACAGGTTACACAGGAGGGAAAGCCTCCCCGATGTGTAACCTGTCATGGCTGGAGCGCTGCCTGTTAATTACCTGGTGGCGCTGCATCCGGCTTTTGACAGCAAGTTAGGTTGCACAGCAGTGGGCTTCCTCACTGCTTGTGTAACCTAACAAGTTGAGGCCAGAGCTGTAATAGCCTCTACTCTATGTTAGAGGATTGAGCTCTGTGGATGGTTTGGACCAATGGCAAAGCTCCATCGGTCCAAGCTGTCAAATAAAAAAAAAAATCTATTTCAATGCCTCACCAGTGACGAGCAAGTGAGGGACAGGGAGGGTCCTGCCTGTCTCCTCCCTTCCTCCTGCCTCCCTCCTTTACACATAGCTGGGTGACCGGGTTGGGGGGGGCAGGGGGAAAGCCTCATCCAGCACGGAAGGTACCACACGTCACTGGTAACATGCTATATATTAAATGTTCTGCTCTTGGGTTTAGATAGCTTTAAGTCAGCAGGTAGCTTCATGTTGCAGCATTTGACTTGATAGACTTTTGCAATGTACCCATAGTGATACGCCAGTTCTTTATGTGGCTATTTGCCTATTTAAGATCTTTTTATTTTCTTCACTGAAATTTCTTGTAATAACTTTGCTTAGCTAGTCACATTAAATCTTACTCATTGAATTAAAACTATTACAGCGGGTTAGCATGAAAAAACAGCAACCCTTACAAACTGAAAAATAAGGCCTATTGACTGATCCTGAACTGTGAAGCTACATTTTTTTTCTTCCAAACAAGAACTCAAATCTGTTTTGATCTATAAGCTGATGATGAGATTAAAACCCATGTATGGCTGGCTTGATATTCATCTTTAAAAAGAGGAAAGAACAAAAATCTGATTTTTAGATTTTAAAGGAGTCAGAATACTGGTGTGAGATTATTGTATATTGCTACATAACCAATTAGTACAATATTTGTTAAACTTCTTGAAGCCCTTCAGGCCAGTTAAGGAATCAGATGTCTTCTGCTATGAGGTAAATAAGGATCACCAGCAAGGCAAAATATGGCAAGTAAATGTCTTGTGAGGTTAAAGGAGAACTAAGAGGTGAGTGCTTTTCACTCACCTCATAGTTCTAGCCGACCTGTGACAATGAGACTGTCACAGGTCGGCTCAGTAGATCGTTTATACACATACACTTATCATTTTCCAACATGCTTTAAAGGAGAACTAAGAGGTGAGTGCTTTTCACTCACCTCATAGTTCTAGCCGACCTGTGACAATAAAACTGTCACAGGTCGGCTCAGTAGATCGAGATGTGAGCGAACACATACTGGCGTTCGCTCACCTCTCGAACCTGTCACGGCTCTCTGCCGTGACAGGGGAGGGGCTGGATTCCCCCCTCCCCGCTCCGATCCGCCAGTGCAGACTGGCGGAACAGACGGGGGAGGGTACAGCTGGCTCTGCCTCTAGATAGGCAAAGCCAGCTGTCAGTCACGCAACTGGGCGGATCCCGGCACAATTGTTGGGATCCGCTTCAGCTGTGGCGTCAGCACAAACTAGCTTCCTCCCGTCACCCTAGGCTCAGTATACCGCGAGCAGCAGCTCACGGTATACTGAGCCTAGGGTGACAGGAGGTCACTAGTTTGTGTCCTCCCGTTACCCTAAGGAGAACTATGCGGAAAAGCCCTAACCCCATAGTTCTCCTTTAAGAGCTGTCTGACATGCCAGGTCTAGGCCAGTGTGAAGATTGCAACTGAGCTCTAAGCTGTAGTCCCTCTACAACTTAGAGGCAGTGGCAGAACTACCAGGGTTGCAGCGTTTGCAGCTGTGACTGGGCCCTGGCACTTCACCACTGTCCTAAAATCATTAGTCTGTATTGTTTTAGAAAAACTGTCACATGATAATAAAAAAAGGTATCAGTAATTGGTATCGGCGAGTACCTGAGGAAAAGTATCGGTACTCGTACTCGGTCTGGAAAAAATGGTATTAGTGCATCCCTAGTAGAAATAAATCCTTCAGCTATGGTAAGAAAATATAACCACCAGAACGGTTAAGTCATAAAAAAAAGCTGGAACGTGGTTCTGCCATCTGTCTTCAGCTATAACTGAAATAACAATTTAACATTTAATGAAAAAAGAAACACATTTTGTAGTCTATTGTTTTATACAAGTATTATTTAAATGGGAATGATGTCTACTCTGATAAATGTTGAATGATGTGCAGATTGCTGCAACATTGTTTTGCAATAATGTTATTCAAAAAGTATATCCTTGTCTGCCTGCCAGTCTACAACGTAGTGAACAGAGAAAGGAAATGACATACAACAGTATAGCTTCAACCATAGAAGACCATGTGACTGCTATAGGACCCAGCAACACAAACAGCCCAATACTGCCTGCCTGCAATGATCTGTCTAGACAGGAACAGCACTGGATTAATAATTATGGTCTTGGACAACAATAATGTGTACTGTATAAAGTACAGGCATCTCTATAAGAATGCTATAAAAGCAGTTATCTGGATGGAGATTAGTTACTATTTATAATAACACAGGTTCTAATAGTGGAACTGCCTTTAGACAAAACCTTCATCACAATCAAGTAGGTCAAAAGCAATGGCATTTTTAGCTTTGCTTTGTACATTCTGCTCATTGTTATAGCATGAAGAGCTTGATGCTCTTTACGTATTATTGCTCTTCCCTACTTATACACACAAGAACACAATGCTAATAAGATTATATGACAAGCTGTACAGATAAAAATATATGCTAAGATTGACATTGTTGATAATCGTGTTTGTCACGCACATAATCACTTATGGTTTGGAAACAACACAAAAAAAGAATTGTATGCTGCTGCAAGAGCAATGAAATATATATACAGGGGTAAACTGGCTTCTACTCATGCATGCATTCTAAGCTGCTGTGATGAATGTATTGGTGAATGCAGCTTTTATTTATGTCACAAGTATGAACAGTCCCTAAAAGTTGATAACCTTAGAAAGCTCCATGTAGTGTACTTAGTACCAAACACCATAGGAAAAGTGTATTAATCTATGGTACTTATTGGACGGTCACTTATAGGCTCTTTATATATTCATTATTTGTTATTTCAAGGCTGGTTGGTGATAAGTCTGTACAGACCAACAATATTAAAATCTGCACTTTTTATAATGAGAGAACTCATTATAAAATAATTGTTTATCATAGTATTGGGGACTACTAGAGTGGTCAAGATATTTAGAGGGACATTACACTTCACTGGATTAGAGGAAGACTTGCAAGTTACATTCAATATTGAGTCCATGTGGGGCCATCGTATTCAGTTTTTAAATCCACATTTTCTCCTTCTGAAGGAGGACCGTATTTAAGTCACCTCTACGTGCTGGTAATTTAAGTGAGTAGATTCCCTTGATTTTTAAGCCTGCGATTTGCCCTCCATGATGTTTAGTAAAATGTTGGGCGAGGGGGCTATCCTTGTCATTATTTTTTATATCCCTGAGGTGTTCCCCGATCCTCACCTTCAGCTCACGCTTGGTTTTCCCAATATACAGTTTCTTGCATGGGCATTCAATTTGATAAATTACCCGCGTGGTGTTACAGTTTATAAAGTGTAGAATATCGAAACTTGTTGTACCAGCTGAGTTAAAAAATTGCTTTGACTTGTGCACATAAGGGCAGATCTGACACTTGCCGCAGGCATACATGCCCTTAGGTTTCCCACTTTTAGAGAGCCAGGTCTCCTGAGTTCTAGGGATGAACTCAGAATAAACCAATTGGTCTCGTAAATTTCGTGCTCGTCGTGCTGTCACTAGTGGGTAAGGACCTACTATATTTTTAATGACAGGGCATAACTGTAAGATATGCTAGTGTTTTTTAAGGGTATGTTTGAGTGTTTGCCAACCTGTGCCGAATTGAGTAATCTCTGGTCAGATCTGTCCTTTTTTGTGCTATAGAGCAGGCCTTCTTAAACTTCCTCCACTCGTGACCCCTTTTTTGCCCGAGGACATTTTTCGTGACCCCAGCATCAGACAGTGTGTCTTCCCCCTCCCCTAGTGTTGGTCAGTCTCTCTCTCCTCTCCCCCTCTTAGCTTCGGTCGGTGTCTCTCTCCTCTTCTCTCTACCCCCACCCCCCCCCCTCAGCGACCCACACTTTAAGAAGCACTGCTATAGAGGACCTCCTCTCGAGTTCGTTTATTTCCTAGACTTCTACTTTCAAATCTAGGTATTAAGTTATTACTAAAACCAGTGATAATCGAATGCAGAGGCAATTATGATAAAGATTAGATACAATTATATAGTCCTACAATCCTGTATGGAATCGGGCGATTCTGATCGATCGGACTTGCGTGGTCGCATGAACGGTCCCAATAGCAATGTATGGGATCGTTCATGTCGGCGGATCCGTGCGGTTGAATCTGCGAGGCCGAACCGCCGCGGGGCCTAAGATAAGAAGAAGCATTGCTTTAATGCAACTTTTCTTATTTAGAGTTTTGTGAAAATCTTGAGTTCCTTAAGAGACTGCTAGGGGTTTCAAATTCAAATAGGGCTGGCATGTAACTCAGCAGAGCCAGTTGAGTAGAACCAGTTGAGGCTCATCTCATTTCTCAAGCAAGACATTGAGACCAATGAACTTTTTAACTGTGTGTTAGAGGGGACTCTGTGAAGCATAACTACTTGAAGCAGTTCTATTCTAACAGAATATTGTTCTCAGTCTGTGGTAGTAATGACCATTTTCCTTGTAAGGCAACATGGCCACTCCCTGGGCCTGGCATCAGAAACACTAAAGCAGTCATGGGACATCAGATCGCAAAGCTAAGGAGACAAAACCATATCAACCATGAAAGAATTCAAAGGTGAACTATGGGGTTAAGGCTTTTCCCCATAGTTCTCCTTAGGGTAACGGGAGGACATAAACTAGCGTCCTCCCGTCACCCTAGGCTCAGTATATCGCGAGCTGTAGCTCGCGGTATACTGAGACGCCGCAGCTGAAGCGGATCCCGACAATTGTGCCGGGATCCGGCCAGCTGCGTGACTGACAGCTGGCTCTGCCTATCTAGAGGCAGAGCCAGCTGTACCCGCCCCCTCCCCCGTCCATTCGGCCAGTCAGCGCTGGCGGATTGGAGCGGGGAGGGGGGAATCCAGCCCCTCCCTGTCACGGCAGAGAGCCGTGACAGGATCGAGAGGTGAGCGAACGCTGGTATGTGTTCGCTCACCTCCCGATCTACTGAGCCGACCTGTGACAGTCTCATTGTCACAGGTCGGCTAGAACTATGAGGTGAGTGAAAAGCACTCACCTCATAGTTCTCCTTTAAGAGGAACATAAATGAGACCTATCTGTTTTGGATGGACAAAGTAGTTGAACTCCCCAAATAATTTGCCAGTCTAAGAGAGATGTCTTAGGCTGAAAATGTCGAAATACTTTTCATCACCAGATAATTTAATTTCTGGGTAAATATACAAAAACAGGTTTTTTTTGTAGAACTAGTGGTCATTTAAAGGAATGTTTGTAGAACTAGTGGCCATTTGTAGAAACACTTTCAGAATTGAAATAACTTTTTTTCTTTCTCTTGTGGGAGTGATTGGTGATTGGTTCAAGGCCTAGAACTTAGAGCTTATACTCTATAATTGCTGCACTGCTCTTTACCGTTATCAGCCACCCTTTGAGGATATTTTATGTTTGTGCACTGGTACTTAGGTGCTTACAGTATCTATTGCAAGGGATTCTAGAACCAAAATTAAGTTGCCATAGTGCACAGGGGTAAGTTATGAATATCAGGTGGACTAGTTATCCAGAGACTGGATGGGGCAATGTGGGGATGGGAAACCGAGCCAGAAGTTTGCCAGAGATCAGTTGCTAAAGTACCAGGAGTCAAACCCAGCAATGTGTGTATGGTATGGAATGTAGTTGGAATGTAGTTGGGAGCATATCAATAAACTGTTACCAGGTGTCAACAGAGCTAAGTTTCAAAACTAGTATGGAAATCAAACATAGTTAGAAACCTCAGAAAGGTCCACGAGAAAAAAAGAGGAGTAGCTATAGCATTCCGCCGTACCTTGCCATTCATATGTAATAAGCAAGTTGCAGACCCTACAGGCCGTCTGATTCTCCAAGGCACCCTATATGACATTGACATTACGTTGGCTACATACTATGCCCCCAATACCTTTCAGTCTAGATTTCTCTCATACTTCTTCCAACAAGTGGCCTACCATGGCAAGGGCACACTTATTCTGGCAGGTGACTCGAATACCATCCTGGATTCCCATCTTGACTCCTCCCGTTCCTCGGGGTCATCCCCTAGGCATACACCCGCAGATCCGCAATCTAAACTAGTTGGCTCCCTTCTAACTACCCATAAACTAGTGAACGTATGGAGGGAACAGCACCCAACAGAGAAAGACTTCACCTTTTTTTCGCATCCCCACAATGTTTTTCGGAGAATTTATCATTTTTTCACTGCACAGCATTCGGTCCCTTCATTCCTGAAAGCCAAAATTCTCTCCACACCATGGTCAGACCATTCCCAAGTTTTTGTCGAATGCTCAGCTCTCCCGAGAGCTCCTCCTAGCTTTAACTGGCGCCTTAATGAGTCGTTGCTTACTTTTGATACTTCCTGTACTAAAATTAGACGTGCACTCCTGAGTTATTTTTCCCTCAACATGGATTCGGTCTCGTCCCCGGTTTCCCTGTGGGAAGCACACAAGGCCACCATGCGGGGGGAAATTATAAGTATAGCCTCCTCTATTAAGAAAGAAAGGGACAGGGAGATCCTCGCTCTATCACATAAGTTAGCAGACTTGGAGGAGACATGGAAGGCCTCTCCCTCGGCCTCACTTAAAACGCAAGTAGAGGCTGTGCGGGTGGAGTTGAACTTGCTATTGAACGCTAAAGCAGAGAAGGAACTGCGCTGGAAAAATCAGATTTTTTATGCCAGGGCCAATAAGCCCGGTCCCCTTTTAGCAAAACAACTTAAAATGTTGCCCTCCCTCCGCCATGTGGTGAAATCGCGATCCTCTACTGGGGGAACCACCGCTAACCCTGTCAAAATTGTGGAGGCTTTCCGTACCCATATGAGCGCCCTCTACAACAAATCCCCCGGTTTTGACGTTCTTAAAGCGAACGTCCTGTTTCAAGACCTCCAGTTTCCCAATCTTTCTGAGGCATCTCGAACTCAACTGGATTCCGACATTGAGGAAACTGAGGTCCTCGCTGCCATTTCTTCCTTGAAACCAAATAAATCCCCAGGACCTGACGGATTCTCTAATCTCTATTACAAGAAATTTAAAGATGTCCTAGCCCCATTTTTGACTCGCCTATTTAACGCTTTGAAGTCACTGCAAACTCTCCACCCTTTGCAAATTACCGTCCAATCTCCCTCATAAATACGGACGTGAAACTCCTGACTAAAATATTAGCCTCTAGGACCAATAGGTTCATAGGTGCACTTATCCATAGGGACCAGGTGGGTTTCACCCCACTCCGACAAGCGGGAGATAATATCCGCAAAGTGGTACATTTGATTGATTTGATTCGCCGTAGATCAGTGCCTGGCTTTCTCCTATCTCTCGATATTCAGAAGGCTTTTGATACAGTCTCTTGGGACTACCTTCAATATATATTGTCTAGATGGCACTTTGGACCGGCGTTCCAGTCATGGGTAGCAGCTCTATATAACCAGCCTTCGGCTCGCATAGTCTATTCGGGATTTTCCTCCCCCCTGTTCCAGGTCAGGAGGGGTACGCGACAGGGATGCCCCCTGTCCCCTATCCTCTTTATCCTGGCAATAGAAGCTTTAGCTATGCTTATCAGAAACAACCCCTCTATCAGAGGTATCGAAATTGCTGACCACCCTTTTAAATTGAGCCTCTTTGCGGATGACATACTCCTTACCCTTACCCAGCCACTTATTTATTTACCCTCCCTTTTTTCTATGTTGAAGGAATTCGGAGCCATCTCAGGATTGGTGGTTAACCCGAATAAATCTCTGGCTCTGAACATTTCTCTCTCACCTTCTGACGTGACATTGCTCCAACAGGGTTTTCCCTTTACCTGGGCAGCTAAATATATCCCATATTTGGGAATAAGCCTAACGAACTCGCTTGAATCGCTCTATGCCTCCAACTATATCCCTCTCTTCTGCACCCTCAAAGATTTGCTTCTATCCTGGAAAACTCTACCCATTTCGTGGCTTGGCCGGATTTCAGCAGTAAAAATGACCTTTCTCCCCAAATTGTTGTACCATCTTAGAACCATGCCCATCCCAATACCCTTATTCGCACTGAGATCCCTCCAAAACTCAGTTATGTCCTTTATTTGGCATCATAAGCGCCCCAGGGTAGCTAGAGGGACTGTATATCTACCCAGGTCAAGAGGAGGTCTGGGAGTTCCGAATCTGATAGCATACTATAAAGCAGCCCAAATAGCACCACTGGTGGCTTTACATGCCACTACTGAGGTTCCGCTGTGGGTTCTCCTGGAATTGCCCAATGCCCATCCTACTGCCCTTTCTACACTGCCATGGCTGCTGTCTGACGCCAAATTCCGGAAAAGTATGGTCGCCGTGGTGCGAACTCGCACTTCCAGATCTGGACCCCAATATTTTTCAATTAGCATGAGACTGTTGGCACCTATGTCTTACTGGTCCCAAGGTCGTCGCTCTTCAAACCCCCCCTTCCTTTCTGGTTTCTTTTCTATCTTCTGACCTTCGTTTTGTGTTATCTTACTGACTGCCTGTGACATACCTTTGGAAACCAGAAATAAAAGGTATATAAGATTATCACAGAAGGGCCCGGCTTAGCTACGAGCCGATCCTATCGGGCTAGGCTGGGTCATTAGTGAAGTCAGTTACATGCGTCATTAATACGCATACCGGACTGTTGTCCGTGCACATAAGTTTTAATATGATCAAGTGAATATTCACACCCAATATGTTACATGTATATCCACATAGTGCACCCTGTTTGATGTCTTCTGCAATACTCTATGTACTACTATGCAAAATTCAAAATAAAAAAAATTCTTGTTGAGAAACCTCAGAAAGGTGGTCTTCAACTAAGGTATGGACAAGCATTGTTAGCAACAAAGGTCAAGGATGTGAGGGCATAAATTAAATACTGGTGCATGCATGTAGACACAGGAAGGGAATCTGGAGTACAAAAGAAAACAGCAGTGGGAGCAAAGAGAAGTGAGTCTCAGAGAGATTTAGGAAGCTTGGCCACCAATCACCATCCTGGATGAAAGCACTGCAAGTAAGTCCCTAACACCATGTAGGATGTAACATCATATACTTTGTGTTCAGGACTCACAGGTCGTGGCAAACAATATATGTAATCCAGTTTACAGAAAAATTAGCATTGGCTAAATTCGCAATTGTGGTTGTCAAAAGACAGAGAAAAAAAGAAAAGATGAAAATGTTATTTGTACAAACTTGCTGGATGTATTAAAAGAGTTGATATGTTTTAAAAATGCACTTTTCATTTAGTTAGTCTCACCACTCAAAGCCATGATGAAATCAATAAATGATAAGCCTAGGTTGACATTGATTGTTATGACAGGAAATGGAAGAGGTCAGTTTAATCCAACTATGTGAAGCAAGTGCACATAAACCTAGTAAACTAAGCCTAGACAAGCACACATGTCCTGCTATTCTATTGTTTTAGACAAAACCAATGATTTTATCATTGTTCCTTAATTTTTGCAATGTATTAGTTATACCTTGCTTCTGCATGTTAGCAGATAAGAGGTTAAAAAGCAGTCTCAGGCCCGCTGTGATGTAGCCGTTACTGGGTGATGTGGGGGCAATGTGGTGAGAGCTGATAAACTCAGAGCAGTGTCTGGATTGCACCAGCCCCATTGGGAAATCAGTTGTCTTCCTGAAGATCATATCATGGGGGGCGGAATCTTTCAACAAAAGGGAGGGTACATATAGTGATAAAGGAGAAGATCCCCCTCCCCAAACTTGCTCACTTCTGACCTGCATTCATCTTCAGGTGTAATAGAGTGACCCCCAGGAAACCCACTTTGGGGTGCGAGATATTAAAACTTCATATAGCCCACAAGTGACAGACGAGTACACAAGAGAAAAGACCATTGATACAGGTAAAAACTATTTCTAAGATTACCCCGTCTGTTTTACATGCAATATAAGATATTGTGAGAGGACAGAATGATTGATATATAGACAGATAGATAGATCTGAATTAATTTATTTTATGAAAAATGACAGTTCCAAAAGCCTAATAAGCATTTATACGTGAACACATAAATGTATGTAGTATATATAGATATATATCTAGATCTATATATATATATTTATCTTCAGTCATTCAGTCTTCTTATATAATTACATAGGCAATGAGGAGAAAGGAACACCACATATTTTTACCCTAATATGGGTTTCTAAGGATCTTGATAAAGATGAAATGTCAAACAAGCGCAATGTTCTTCTTGGTAGCCATGGTTGGGATGCGATTTTTCACTCAAAACTGCACACAACCGTGCTATTGTATAGAATATTGTATTGTACATTACTGGTGATGGCAGAGATCCAGAGGTATGGAAAGGTAAGTTTTGTCTCGTGTTCTATTTATCTCTACTTATAATGTAAAGAAAAAAAAAATCTACAAACATATTTGTAGTGAAGGGATTGTTGTCAAAATGCCAGGTCATTCAGTTCCAATGAGGTCCCTTTAGATATCGGTAATGTTATAGACACTTCTCAATAGGGATGTTTATCCAACTGGTACAAGCTAAAAATGTGGCATTTTATACCATTTCTTTAAAAAAAAAAACACATAGTTTTGCTGTTTATGTAAAAAAAACTGTGGGAACTCCAGTTATTGTTTTATAATAATAAATAATAATAAATGAATAATGTTCATTCGACTATTATGAATAAAGTAGGACTATACCTATATAAGATAGAGGGATAGGGTCTCCAGGTCCACCCATTACACAGTGAATTCAAGACAATCTACAATGAGCAAGTGAGTTATAAGGTACAAACCAGTCTTTCATATTCAGTTAACAACATATTGCTTTTGGTAACTGTAGTTTAAAAAACCAAAAACACAAATGGTCAACCTTGTGTAAAAGAGAATGAACTATTCTGGACAACTTGCGCTGCATTGGGGGTCACATATAGGTTCAACATAGGCCCCCCAAAACAGCAGACTCGTGGCATCATTACTCTTGAATAGCTTAAGACAAATAAATTAGTAGAATCTTATAAAATAAGGGTTTTAAATGAGGCAAAGACACCTGTCTGTCATCCAAATCAAATCAAATCAAACGTATTGCAAACAAGTCTCTTGTCGTTTTACAATTAGGCATTGCATCTTATACTCTTATTCTATGCTGGTACAGGTAGTTGAATAGACATTTGACATAATATCATACGTATGGAACTTTATGCATATATGGTAAGTTCAAGTCAATTCTCTTGTGTAATTTATGCTGCTGAGAGCGACTTCTGTTTTTTTTCTTAAATTAGCTGACACATATGTAACGATACAGAAATGGCATTTTTTCAAATGCTATTGCGGAATAATTAGCAGTGGAAATTGGACATACATTTCCAACAACAATAGCAAGCATAGCTACACCCAAAAAGAATATTGCATTACAAGGTAATACTAATTTTGACACTTCTATTGAGTATGTACACCGCTGACATTGGGCAGATCCTGGCAGATGATTTAAAAAAAGAAAAAGGGTATTTAACTCCCCTTCCATGTCTATGGGGAGATACAGTATGCAATATTTCCATCTATTGCCACCCTAAAGGTCTCTAGCCAGTTCCCTTTATCCAGCCAGAAGCTATGCAGTGATTGCCCACAAAGCACTGGAGACGTATAAGGGAATCTTTGTTTGTTAAATAATTCACTGAAATAAAGTTTTTTTACAAATTACTAAAATAAAGAATTTGCAAAAAAAAAATGCTCAAAACAAAAATAATCTAATTTCTAGGATTAGTTTAGGTCTTAACCTGTTACAGTAATATAATGTGTGCAAAAATGAAAGCTATAATAAATATTTATCCATCAGTGTAAGATAGTAAGTGTCATATCTGAATAATCAAATATACTCTCCTTTTTTAAAAGGAGCTTATATAATTCGTAATAAATTCATTTTTAACTGTAAATGTTATTGAACCTGGCTCTAATTATAACAGTTTTTGGTGAGATATTCTGCTTGAGTATTATACAGTTTTATACCAAGACACCAAAAGAATGCATAGCAAACTGTCTAATAAAATTAAAGGGAGCCTGTTAAATATGTGGGCTGCCATCACTGACACCTTTTGGAAGGCACTCCTCAAATGTGACAATTTAAGCTAAAAAAAAATTAAGTAAATTAAATAAATATTGGTCTGAAAAAAAAAATGTATACTTCTTCAAGAATACCTAGGTTTTTCTATTGTGTATATATATATA
>NW_017307639.1:176005-187579 GCF_000935625.1 Nanorana parkeri
TATATAGGTGTAAGTGGGTGACATGCCCAGAATATACTTAAATAGGTAAGGATGAGTGGAGTGAAATTGATTTTGTCACAACTACCAATTTCGCCATTTGAGTTAATTTAATTAGAAGTTAAAAACTCTAACTTTCACTCATTGAGTTCCTTAGGAAAATGTTGTCTACTATTTTCTAGTGTATCTAGGATTGTTTAGTTTATTTTATTTAGTGTTCTTTGTGCTTGTTTTTTATTGTGTAACTGGTCTTCATGCGTGTGCTGTCTCCTAAAAATGTTGTAACGCTTTTTTATTATCTGTTTTTTTCTTTCTGTCAAAAAACATAAAATAATGGGAATAATAAAGGGTTCTTTTTGATGCAAAAGCAGGTCTAGAATACCTGAAAGGAGCTTCTGAAATCCTCCAGAACCATTTAAAGCCCATTGCTCAAAATCAACCTTAATTTCACCTTCCAATTTGACTCCAAAGCATGAAGCTGAAATAGACACATTTTGCTCAAATCTCCCGATTTTTGCCAAAACTCTCAATGCTGCTCATCCCTAATAATATGAGGACAGCAGAATAGTAGAGATGTAATGCAGACAAGAGCTGTTATGCATTTAGAAGCAAAATTAAAAGAAAGTACTTAGAAATACATCAATAGAAACTTTTAGAAACAATTATATTTAATACCACATTGCTGATTTTATTAAGTAGACAGTTGACTTGAGTTGAACACTGATTAATATGATTTCATTAATATATATTATTTTTTACAAGGATTAAGAAGAAAACAACTGTGGTGAGATGATTATGAGTTTGTTTTTAACCACAATAGGAAGTGTGGGTACAGTGCTCATATCAGGTTTGCACTCGCTGATGCCTTTTACAGTGTTCTGTATCTCCTCTCTGGGTGTATGTATAGCATACAAATATATAGAAGGCAGAGCAGACTAGTGTAATATAGTCATGGAATCAATACGCTTATTGGAAGGATAACACGTAAAGTGTATCTAATCCCAAGAACAAAAAAGAAATATATTGTAGTTTACCAGTTGTTAGATATGATGGCTGCAATCTTTTTCCATTATTTCAGGATTATTTTTTTACCTGGTGCTCCTGGCAGTAGGACACTTTCTGACCTATGGTGACAATGCTCACTTACTCTACTGTATCTGTGGAGGAGTAGCATTCTCACCATAGGACAGGAAGTATTTTAGGACTACAGAACACCTTCACTAATCTCTGCATCATAGAGGCAGGTGTTTTGTAATCCACTGAGATAACTGGGAACAACTGATAAGAGTGCAGCGGTGGCAATGGGCAGCTGCCAAGATTTTTGGCAGGGTTTGTATTACAATTATTGAACAGATATAACACAACATTTTCTAAGAAAAAGAGTAGTTCATTATTAGGATGTAAATACACTTTAAAAGGCTTCTTAATGAAAACAAATGAGAGTGATAGCTGCAGCATGAAAGACCCCAGCAATTCCCTGCACCCCGTTAACTTTCTGGCGAATGCCTGGATTCCACACCCCTGATCTCCCTAACTACTATTTCTTACCCCACAAATTTAATGTGAGGAAGATGAATTTGTAATACTCCATGCTTTGTTTTGTCTTTTATGCTTTGAAGACGGCAGTACTATTCCAAAGCGTTGCATTTCTGTTTATTGGTATCACTCCTGCTTTATATAACCTGCCACAACACTTATCTAAAGCTGGCCATACACTGTTCTATTTTTTTCTTTCAGCCCGCAGGCTAAACAAAAAAAATAGAACAGATTTCCCCACTAACGCTTATGAGCATTGGTCGAGAAATCCCCGCTGTTTCCTTTGTATTTTGTGAATACCCAAACAGCTCATTGGCTGCCTGCTCGGTTCATTCGAAAGGATGCGGACAATGGTACCCACTGTGCTTATTCGCATAATGTATGGCCAGCTTTAAACTCCTTTCACACGGGCGGCCCGGTCGGGTCCGCCCCTCAGTTTTTCATGCATGTAAGTCTATGGGCAGCAGTGTGAAAACGGACAGGCGTCCGTTTACACCCGATTACCCCTGACTCCAGCCAGGTCGGGAAAAACAAATGGATTCTGTTTTGCCAGACCTGATTATGCTGGATTGGGGTAATCTGATGTAAACGAACACATGTTCATTTATTGTACATCCAATTACCCATAGGCAGACAAGGGGACTGGTAATTGCAGTTTGGAGGAAAAAACTGTACGGACATGGATGTCACAGCGGTGACATCCACTCCGTACTGCTGTGATCAGGAGAGGATCCAGGCACTGATCCCCTCCTGATCAGCTTGTGTGAAAGGGGCCTTACTTGTGCCATGATTGCAGAAATGTGAATACTTTTCCATATGTACTTTCTCATATGCTGAAAATAATAAAAACCTATTGAACAAAAAGTATTTAAATAAACCTATGCTTTGTCCACGTGGGTATGCGGGACAAAGAGGCTTACTTTAATCTGTCACCCCCACATGTACTTACTCACCTTACCTTCACTCCCCCACCACTTTATTCATCTGCCAGCAGCAGGAGAATCCATCCCGTGCGAGCTTTAAGTTATTCAAGTTGTAGCCATGGACTTTCCTCAACCACCAAGCACTAGTGCTATCACATGAAGGCAGCCACTTGCTCCTCCATACCCGAAAGTACCTGGTAATTTCTCCTGAGAACTGAATAAAGGGACAGGGGAGTGAAAGAAAGGTGCTGCTAGGGACGGGGCATTAATTTTAAAAAAAATCATGTGGAATACTGTTCATGCCTGCAATACATGCTCATTTGTTTGTGTACATGGATTATCCCTTTAAAGACCCTGCAGTACAAAGAATTGGGCTGACAGCACACAGCATTTGTGGATAGAGTGTTGTCAACTCTTCTCATTGCCTTTTGCTAAACTACTTTAGCAAACTCTCATGTTCAGGAGTAGTAACCAAGGATAGTTTATAAAGGATAGTTGATACATTTTCACCAATTAGTGGAATGTACTAAATCTGGAGCTTCAGTTTGTTCAGTTAAGCTTTGCAAATTAAAGCTAGAAGCTGATTGGTTGTCAGCTTCAGATTTTGTCTGTTCTAGTCTTAGTAAATACGTCTATGTGAGAATGCATTTGGGTTGGTTGACCTGCTTTGCAAATTCAATCCTCTGTTTATGAGAACTGCCTGCCTAATGCCCAAAAGACTTCAAACCACCAACTTAACATCATCTTGCGGAAATAGACCCAACTAACGGCCTTTGGGGGGATAGCTTTCACTTCTCAGCTCCAAGAATCGATATCAGCCACACTAACTGATAATAAGAAAGTCAATATTAGTATTTCAGAAATAAGCCTGCTGAATTATTATAACTTAAAAAAATATAAAAAGTCAAGATGCTGATGAAATGACTTACAATGGATGCTGCCTTCTGATGTTTAAAAGTTTTAGTTTCCAACAGAATCAGCTGGTTCCCTGAGCACTGGTACTGATATCCAGTTTTAGGGTGACTCCTTTCCCTTGCAGGGTCCTATGGAGCCCCCTGTGTGTGTGTACTAGTAAGCTGTGTGTCTCCACAAACACACAGGCACAACAAAGGCAAAACCACTCTCTGGCTCCTTCTTCTTTCCTTCTCCAAGTTAGTAGATGGACAGTTGCTGGAGACTACCCTGTCCCTTGTGATCTTGCACTAGACAGGAAGTTCAGGGAAGTGGAGCTGATTAGAAACATGATGACTGTAAGTGCTTGGGGCGGAAATGTAAAGAAATACTTTGCTGGGCACTGTATATTTGTTTGATCTACAATATTGAAAAAACATTTGAGAGTTTATTGCTACTTTAAGACAAAAAGTTCAAACAGGTAGGTCTAGTTTCCATGAGTTCTGTATGAGTTAAGGAATATAATGTTTTAGAATATCCCAGAACATAATATTGCAATTCAATTATAGTATTGTATAGCTGAACTCTAGGAAGTATAGTGTTACAGGGATATTTCCATTCTAGGTGGATTTGGCTCCATATTTCACAAGGGATATATATATATATAATCCAGAACTGGTGGTATAGATAAATACACAAGAAATATTGCCCAATGTAACAGCTTGAAAACAGTTTTAAATAGCATGTGTGGTTAAAGGTTTCACTCCTGGCCATTTTAACAAGTACCATTACAGGACAGGATTCCAAGTACTGGCTCTACAGGCCACATGATGCCACCCCAATAGCACTACATTCATGCAGGTATAACTACCTTTGGCCTGGTATGGCTTTCCATAAATTGTGGCATTGGCATTCAGCATTTTTTTTTTAGTTGGCAGTGTCAACAGCCAAGTCTAGGTGTCCATATACATATTCTTTTGGGGATCTGCCTTAGCCATTAATATGAGACATTTGGCTAAAGCCTAAGTATCTCCTGTCACTATACAAGCCAGGAACCAATGGTAATGTCATAAATACTACATAAAAGTAATATACCCCTAAATTATAAATGTGAAATCATGAGCTCTCCTGCATAAAAGCTGGAGCACTGGGAGATAGGTATATAGCCAATGTGTAGGTATGTGCTTCACATGATTTATAATAAGGCTAAAAAGATCTTATCTGCAACCTTTGTAGTTAATGTTGTGTCACCTCTTCTTCCCCTTACTCCATTTTTTTCTGGACTTGGCCAGTAACACAAAAGATGACACAATAATACACGTGTGTTAGAGGAAATTCTGTAACTAAATTCTCCTGTCTTTTCAGCTGCCTTATGCTGATAAAAGAAAGAAGATAACAGACTAAGGAGGACTTTGTCAACAGAGGACATATACGTGGTGAACAGAGTGCTGGAGAAGAACAAAATCACCTGGAAGAAGAAACTCATAGCCCAGACAATGTCTCAGAACAGTTACTATGATTGTGAGAAACGAGGCCCAAGCTCGAATTATTCTATGCGTCAAGGAGAGATTGTAGGGAGCAACCTCTGTGATCCTGAGACCTCTGTTGATTTGTCCACATACATTGAGACAGGAGAAGAACTTTTGTCTGATCTCTTTCCTCTCAAGCAGGAACGTCTGAAAAGCACATATCAATACATGCCTTCGGAGGGCTATCCCTCTGGTGCTCTGTATGGATACCCACATAGCATGGTCCCAGATCGTAGAATAGGAGCATACGAATCTGGAGGAGTCATTGTGAAGGAGGAGACCCGTGGATCACACAGGGTTGTGTGTAACACTCTACAGTACCAGGCTGCACAGTGTGGACAGACTGCAATGCACCTACCGCCCCAAATGGAAGGGGTACACCCAACACTCCGTGTACTGAAGGTGAGAAATGACTGACACACTCTAAGCACCCTTTAGACTGTCTGTTCTTCCTCTTCCATCACCTCTTTCTTATATGAGCTTGCATTTATTAATTATCATGCAAGACCTTTTCACTATAAATAGTACATTACACATCTTAAAGTGTACCTTGCATGGGACCACTGCAAAGTCTGCTTGCTTGCGAGGCCCCAGCCCCCCGAAATAAAAACAATTGATTAAATTCAGTAAGAGCTGTGAAAATGTGGAATATACTTCCTCAGTAGGTAGTTCTAGCCAGCAGAGTAGATTGTTTTCAAAATAAGCTGGATGTGTTTCTAAACACACAAAATATTACTGGCTATTAATCTTTATAAGTAATAACACTAGAGATTGTTATCCAAGGAATATTATCTGTTCTTCCTTCTGGAGGGTGGCTACTTTTGTTCCCCATGGTCCCTGTGTGCTGTAAAGTAGCCACTGCTCCAAGCTCACTCCTGTGATCGACAACAATCTCAATACAGATGAGTAAAATAAACATGAGATTGTAGTCCATCATAGGAGTGAGCTTAGAGCGATGGCTACTTTACAAGATACACAGGGACCATGGGGAACAAAAGTAGTCACCCTCCAGGAGGAAGGACAGTGTCAGCACCAATTCATAGATGATTTGAGGATCTACAGCCGAGTGATACATAAAAAAGATACATTGTTGTTACTAGTTCAGGTACCTGAATGCATTTTTAAGATTTCAATCTTGATTTTAGTGTCACTTTAAGGGATCAGGAAGGATATTTTTTCTCCTGTTGCAGCAAAGTGGACCATACTTTATTAGGGTGTTTGGTCTTCCAACTGTGGGTTTAGATTTCTGGATAAACATTTTTAACCCAACTCTGTACCTTTTAAACCTAAAAATATAATAAAACATTGGGAGGAAAGAGTAAAAAAACCTCCCTTACACCCTGGCTTATGAAACACTTGGCAAGGTTAAAAACATTTAACATTCTTGCAGTATCCTGGGAAAAGCTGAAGATCCCAAATTCCACAAGAATGTCTTACACTTTTTCCAATGTGCAGTTTTTATTTGAGGCGTGAGGGGGCTACCACATAAGTGGAACTTGCATCTTCCTGCAGAATTTGATTTAAACCACAAATCTGCCTGCAGCAAAACTTTTTTTTTAATGATTATTATTTTTAAATAGAGAAGGGATGGCTAGAACCTCTGTCAGGTTTTTCATTATTGTCCATGGCCCCATTGGTCAGAACTCCCATCACTTCTTGTCACAGTGACAATGTAGACAGCGAGATAAAAAGGTGGGGCAAACTCACTGTTATGAGGACAGAGGCAGCAATAAAACAGGGCAGAGGTTTTAACTTTCCCACCATAACAGCCATAACAACCTGGCACGTGTTCTGTCTCTTTCCTACTCTGTTCAAACCCCCCAAAACAGAGCTGTAGTTACACCTAACTAGCTTATAGCAGTGGTTGGTAAGGTGAGTATGGTGTATACTACTTCTCTCTCTGATCTTAATCTGCTATTATAAAGTAGCTGCCAACATAAAAAAAGCTGATGGACATTGATATGAAGTGTCCTGTAAACATGATGGAGCTTGCATTTGGCAGTATCACATAATCCTAATGTACACAATTGATTACTGTTGGACCTAAAGGACCCGATGACCAGAGTCAGAACATCTCAAGGTTCACTTATTCAAAGTGCCCCCATCTCTAAAATGCTAAAATGCTGGATGAATGTGCAAAAAAAAATCTGTAGGGGGGAGTTTGATCATATACTTATTTAGCACTCACCCCTGAAGGAGCTGCCAGAATCACTAGTTGTCTAGGGGTTTTTGTGTTCATCTGCCCCATTAGCATTAACTGCCCTCTTTTAGTGCCCACAGAATTGACATCTAAGCCAAAAGTACAAAGCTGAAGACCTTTTATTAATATCTTCACACCAGTCCCTTTCAATAATTTAGTATAGATCCATTTGTAGCACAGTTGTATAGGAATTTGAGTAGCAGATGAGCAGAGATGAATACAAATCTTCAGCAGGAGAGACGCCAAACCTTCTCCTGAGGTTCACTATGGTCCGGGCACCTCCAGCAGCCATCAGCTTCTCTGGTTCTCCTCCTCTGATAACTGCAGAGGCCTCCTTCAGACTCGAGGCCTAGCGAAACACTTTCCGCACTCCAGCATCCCCACCCCCAGGCCTCAGGCCTAGCCTGGGGGGTAGGCTGGACAGCACCCCAACCTGGACAAATCCATGGCTGGCATAAGACTGAGTACATGGCAACTTTCTATAAGCACTTCCCCAGCATGCAACACTGGTTGAGAGAGACCCGTTAATTGGCTGGTGAACTGCACATACACTCAGTGTCCCTCATTGGATGTCCCACATTACAATAGAGTCACACTCCACCCAGGTAGGTACAACCAATGCCAGAACACCTGGAATTAACCAGATAAATGCCAACTATAATCCAGCCAGACTGACTGGCAATCACTACATTTCTAGTAGCCACCTCACAAAAGGTGAAAGGTGATAGGGGCTAAACTTATCTTTCCCCTGCTTCAACCCCCCCGGGCCTCCAAGACGAGGGTGACATCCTCCTTCTGGCGAGATCTATGTTGAGTAGCCCAGATTTCACGAGATCTCAACCCCTGCACTATGGAAGTCGGGGAAAGATGAGTATATTATGTGCTTACTATTCCCCCCACAGGTTCTTTATTGCACTTTCATGCAACTTTTAAGGAAGGGGAAGGGGGACCATATTAAATGAGCATTTGGTGATCCAAAAAGGATTTTTCGGTGTCCTGGTGACATTCTTCATGACCAATTTATGTATACAGCGTTGCCAACCCCGGTCATTACAAGCACCCTCCCTATCCCTAAGTCCAAAACTTAGCAAAGAAAATGGAGAAATGTGCGACACTACAAGCCATATTCTGCGAGCCACACCCACTATATTGGCCACATCTGCTTTTTCTGTTCAGGTTCTTCAAGGTATCCCTCCCAATTATTTCTTCACGACCAATTCAAAGGGGTTGAGGCCCTTCACATATGAGGGCTTCTCAGTGACAGATAGAGGAAATGGGTATAAACTGTGGTAGGGCTGTACTCAGCTTTTGGTCCCCAGTGTCCCGTTCTACTGTGGCGCTAACATCTGTCAACTATGCACAGACAAACTCCAACCCTGCTCATTTACCGCAAAGCTTACTGGAAGAATGATATTGTGTTATGTAATATTGTCACAAACCCCCATGCCCAATTGGCCATGCTTCACTGCCAACCTCCTTCTCAATGGCTCCTTAGTAACAAAGTCGCTGCCACTTTAGCTCCTTGGGACAACCCCAGGACACGAACACTACATGTCAGTGTCCAAAATCCTGGAACTGTCCCACAGTATCTGGGACACTTGACAACTATGCAATGGCGACTTTTGTTATGGTGACAACTATCTAAAAAACTATTTCCCTCACATTAGAAGGATTTCCTCTATTCTCCTGCTGCACCTACGGCACAGTACAGCTGGCCATAGACTGGTAGGTTTTTGTATGAATGAAAAATGTCATCAGAACATTCTTTGATGCCATCAGAGACATAATGAATTCTGTAAAAAATTTTGTTTGATTGTAACATTTAACTTTGGAATTAATGGAGTTTCCCGAATGAAAATCACATTCACTGTCAGAATATCATTCGTTCAAGAAAACATTTCCATCCTGATCTTTCGATTTTTTTTTATAACGACAGTCGAAAGTGATCATCAATTTTAAAACAATTTTTTTCATACAAAGTTCTAATGATGTATAGCCAGCTGTAGTAATGCCCCAAAAATCCAAACATAAAGTTTGGCTTTAGATATACCCTAAGTCACAATGAACAAAAAGAGTTTAAAAACAAATATGTTCTATAGAAAATGGCAATCTTATTACTTAGCGCAATTACTGTATATGCAGTATTGGGTCTAAGGAAAATAGGGGACAGGAGACATCTTTTTTGTTGTTGTATCACACATGTAGAGGGGTTAGAGCAGATCCGGCCCTTGGTCTGTGGCTGTCCTGCCTACCAACCTGTGCTCCGTTATGGCTGGCTGACAGTGGATGTGCCAAGGCTGGTGCATCCACTGCAAGTCATATCCCAGCACAGGTCAGTGATCAGTCCATGTCCAGACCGCGTTGTCAGGGGTCTCCTCTGAGGTCATTGGTTGCTAGGACCACTGGGTCCTAGCAACCAATAACAAATGTAAATTGTTGCTAGGACTCAGTGACAAATGTCTTCCACCCCCACGATTACCATCATCCTCCTCCTCCTCCATCCTCTCCTGCAGCTCCCACCTGTGGCCTGTAAAATAAATAAAAGCGGTATGTGCCACATACTAATTATCATATTATTTGGGGACAATCTGGGGACAATACTGCTTTATTCAGGGTCCATGCCACGCACTTGCCATGCATTACAGTGAGCCAGGTGCATTGCATGCATTACTTTTTTCCACTGCACTGCAACACACTGTATTGCGCTACTGCGAGTTCTGGTACGGTCGATTGCATTGCGGCCAGGAGTGCGCCCTGTAAAGCACAGTCGCTGTGTTGCACTGTACTTTGCGTTAATCAGTTCGGCCTTCCACAGCATTCCCAGTTTCTCATGTGGCTCCTCAAAAAAATGAATTGCCTACCCCTGGGTTAGATCTATATATGGCAGAGGTATTCTCTACTATGCTGCAGAATAGGGAGGAGCTTACAGTGCTGTAACTTATGTGCAAGTCAGAGCCTGCTTCTAATGGAGAAGAAAACCAACTCTTAGAAAGACATGGATTTTGAAAACATTATTTCATGACACATTGCCTAATGGGTTTTTCAAACAACTTCATTCAGTGCACTTTCATTCAGCAAATTTTGTAATCCAAACAAACGTACATTTTTCATGCATAGTAAAAACTCACAGTTTATTTTAACATGTCTTTTACATGTATGTAAAAAAAAAATATTATTATAAAATAAAAATTATTTATATACAAATTTAGTAGATACAGCATACTGCAAATTAAGTCCTTTAAGTTGTTCTGCTGAACTCAAAGCATAATTGTAGTTACTTTGGCCAACATTATTATGGCAATACTTTACATTTTGTTGTATTCTTTACTCCAGATCTCACACTCATCTCTGTTTAAAGTTCACTTACATATTATACTACTGTACTTAAACTGCCATTAGAATGGAAAATACAGGTCTCTTCTTAAGTCCCCTCGTGGTTCTGGAAGGTGGGGTACTCTAGTGGTCTTTGAGGAAACCCATAACATTGATGGACCTGTAAAAGAGAAGTTCTGGAGGCAGAAGTTGGTATTTGCATAAATGTGTGTCCTGGATTTGGTACTCCCAGGGATCTAAAGTAGATCTAAAATTGCTTAACATTTAGTTTGCTACAACAACGTGCATCTTGTCCATTTTGTTGCCCTCAGAATACCATTTTCACTTTTTCTTTCCATCCTTTGTTTGTATCTCAGTGCTGACAATTTTTGCCAGCATCTTTTAGATTCTTCCTGTCCACATGCATTTGCTCCAGTGTCGGCTGCACATCATTGCTCTGGATCAGTTTCCTGGTAGGGACAACAGTGGACCATGCCTACAGTATTTCTCAGCTCCATCTAGTGACGCTAGTGCCCTTTGAAGAGTATCCACCCAACATGTAACTTTTTTACATGAATCCCATGTGACAAGCAGAAACCCCAAGAACCTTAGGTGTCTGTATTTAATTTCTCTTGGCAGTTTAAAGCTGAACTCCAGCCAAAGATAACAAGATGGAAATTATTTCCCCATTACAAGATAAAATAACAGAAACAGCTTTTGATGCAATATTCACCTTCAATCCAGAGATTTTCCTCACAGTAAGGGAATGTCATCCACTACTGCTAGATGTCCTCAGTCTGATGACCAGCATAATTCAACTCACTTCCAGTGAGCCCAGTTTGTGCTGGACAGTGAAAGGAGAAGCAGCACAGTGGTGAGCTCATCTCTCTGTCACTCTGCTTTCTCCTCCTATCAGCACAGGGGCGACCCAAGGCCGGGTGTCACCCGGAGCGGGTATCAGAAGACACCCCGCTGTGACATCACCATGCGCATGCACTCATATTTTGAATGGCTGCTCAGTGCAAGAACTGACAGTGCTCCGCTAGGGGGAGGCTGAGGAGTCTGTCACCTAGTGCAGTGGAAGGCACACAGCAAGCTACTAAACACATGGTTGCGACCCACCAGTTGAGAACCACGGCTTTAGGAGGATTCTTTAAGGGGATAAACATTTTAAATGGTATATATA
>NW_017307639.1:187590-192309 GCF_000935625.1 Nanorana parkeri
TTAGCACTTTTTGTTTGTGTCTTGTTCGTGTCTATAGACCACTGGCCAGATTATGTCACTTTAAGAAGGGATCTTCCTGATTCTTTTTCCACGATTGATCAGAAACATGTGTATGGACACCTTTCATAATTCCTAGTGTGACTTCTCTATAACCTCTTTTTGTTGACAGGGACCTCTCTCAGGGATGCTACCTCCCTCTCCAATAAAAGAGCCAGGCCACAAAGGAAAGAAGTCATTGAGTAAAGACAGTTTGGAATACCGTCTGCGGAGAGAGAGAAACAATATCGCAGTGCGCAAGAGCCGCGACAAAGCCAAACGTAGAAATATGGAAACTCAGCAGCGTGCCCTAGAATTCATGGCAGAGAATGAGAAGCTGCGTAGTCGCATACAACAGCTGAACCAAGAGCTTGAAGCATTGCGAGGGGTTTTCAGGCAAATCCCTGAGGCGGCTGCATTGGCCAAAGGAGCTGGAGGCTGCAGCTGAAAGCCATAAATGATAAATGAAAAGGGCTTATTATAGTATACTAGTCTTAATGGACTCTGGGTGGGACTTGTGACCACTCCAATGAATGTACATGCAAGAATTCACATATAGTTATATAGCTACTAATTCTAGGCTGGGACTAGTTCACCTCATATCACTGGTACCACCATTTTGTTGAAAGTATTCTAGACGTGTGCTTTCCATCTGTGATGGCAATCTGTGTATATGTTAAGGTCTTGTAATATGCTCTTTAGTTTGTATAAAACAGTGTCTACAGCAAGCATTTACAAATCATTTGCAAATCTTTCAGCCAGCTATAAAGAAGAACTGCACTGCAAGGGTTAAGTGCTCGTTTTGGTCTAGGGTCTCAAATAAAAAAGATATACTCACACTCCTTAGTCCCACGGTGCTGACAGCTCACCACTCTTCCCCTCCGCATTGTCTGTGGAATGTCCTCGGCATCCTCATGTCCAATGCAAGTGAATGGACGTGATGGTATCACACGTCCTTAGGCCGCCGAGCCTGGAGAAGAAAAGGCTGCTGGGACCAGTTTATCAGCCAAATGGGACCGAGTATCGGGGAGTACATCCTTTTTATTTTAGACCCTAAACCAAAATGAGCAGTTAACCCTTGCAGTGCAGGGGCAGCTCCAGTTTTCTTCTTTAATCAGCTTTGTTGAAGCCTATAAAGCAACTTTCAGCTCCAGTTTGGGGATATTAAACACAAATCTTTTGGCTTCATTTATAAAGTAGTGATATTGCCCTACTGCAGCCATATTGCTGCTACCTGCCCTGTATTGCAGAGATACAGCTGCTTGAAAAGTCTCCAGAATCCATTACTTCCAGAAGTGTTGAATTATTTGTCCCCTGCTGCCCCCCATGTCACTCCAAGACACAGTAGTGATGTAGAGGACAGCAGAATGAACCACTGAGCATAGTATGGGACCAGATATGCTAAAAATGGTTGAGGTAGCAGTATCTTTGCAATACAATGCAGATCGGGGGCCAGAGCATTGGCATAGGTAAACATGAACTCTCTTCTTTGCAGAGGGGCTTATTTCAGCTACAGAGTCACTTTAAACAAGTTGATAGCAATCTTCATTAGGCTTTTAACAAGCTTCAACATTACTTGAAATTTGTTGAAAGCCTGCTGAACTTTGCTGGCTGATTGTTTAAAGTAACAGTCAGCTTTCCCATTAGCATCGACAAATTGCAGATGAAGTTTGCTGTCAAGGCTTCAAGAGCTTCTTTAATCTGGCAAATGCTTTGTAAAAAGGTGCTGTACCCGCTGTTCTTACACTACCTGAAGCCTATGTACAAGGCCTTTTGGCCGTATGAAATAGAAGTTGATAATATATTTCCCTAGTGGTCTGTGGATGTGAATTCATGTATTTCTGGCTCTTGTTTTTTATACAGATAAACTAGTACTTTGTATCTTGCATTATGTACCGTGGAATAACTAGTAACTGAACCTAATCGCATCAATGATCTAAAGCTCCTAAAGTGTATGTATGCATTCATAGGAGAACCAAAATCTATCAAATGTGTTTATTTTTAAAGCAACCTGTTAAGCTGGTAAATAAATATCATATACCAATGTTGTATAGCATTTATTTTCTCTAAAATGCAAAACTCTTCTCTTTAAGAAGTTGTTGACCTAAAGTAAAAACATGGGAAACATCTCTTTCAATGGGATAACCCAATGGGATGCCCATCACATGTCACACTGCTATGTGATCACTGCATTCTTTCTCTGGGCCACTGAACACCTATTGACTTCATAGGGAAAAATACAGCATAGAGCTAACACAAAACAATAAGCAAAACATTGGGGCGCTGGAGTATGGGGAGCATGAATATTGGATTCAAGAATATGCTTGTGATTGACTCCCAATGGCCCATGCAACATAATTTCACACTAATATATGTCTCTGTCACCTATCTTCCCCAATTGAACGTACGGTACTTCTTTTCTCTGGTAAGTTGTGGTTTCCTATTATCGTCCATGTTCGTGACAAACATAGACTTGGGTGAGAAGTGTGTGTTTAGCTCTAAAAATAAAGGAATATACACATATATTTAGCAGTACATGTTTATATATGTACAAGGAAACAGACACAAGAAGAAGTGAAACAACTAAATGACTTTGGCTGTCTGTACTCTTCTCTCTCCGTGTTTATCTCTTTGTCAGATTATTTTTTATCAAATACTCTACTAGTTCCCCTTATTACATCATTATCTTTTTTTCCAATCACACCTTGCTTCTGCAACCCCCCCAACTCTGCCCTTATCTATCCCCCCTCTGTCACCTGTTCTCTCTCTTCTTTACTGCTGTCTCTCCCCATCCTCTACTTTTCTCTGAAAGTCTGTGGGAGATGTACTTATTTCGACATGTGTTTGCAGCTAATGGTGACCACAGAGTTAGCCCATCATCCTGTAAGAGGCGGGTGAAGGGGAAATATGAGTAGGGTGGGGAGAAGCAAATGAGACAGCGAGGAGGGTGGTGATGAGTACAAATATGTGAACCAGTTTGCGATAATCTTACTGATTCTTGATATCAAATAATTTAGATAAATTGTGAACAATAAAGTATTGTAAGAACCAGATAATCTATTTCACTTATTTCAGTTTGTCTATTATATTTTATTAACTTTTTTTTACAGAAGGTTTTATGAGAAGATCAAAGATTATAAATGTTGAAAATAAAAACATAGTAACATGTAAAAAAAATAATAATACCATATCACAAAATTACTACATAAGGCATTGTCATAGTAACACATTTTGGGTGTACTTGCAGTTCTTTTATATTTCCATTGTCCTTTATATCTCCCTTCTTGACATAAATGGAATCTGAAATATCTTTGTAGCTCTTTTTTTTTATTATTAATGCTGTATACATGGCTTGTGGTTATTTAACCCTAGTCTTGTCCCATGAGTTGTTTGAAGCGTATTCAATAAGATAGCACATTTTGCAAAGGCCATTTTAAAGTGTACTCATAGGCTACTGCGCTTTGAAGTTAGGGTTTGCACGTCCTTCCAGATTTTGGTAAAAAATGTTTTAAAGGAGGCAAATGTTAACAAAGTGGAGTGTCTGCCCTGCACCAAACCTAAATGGCAATTTGTATCCGTAAGCATCCCATCATAATATTTATCAAGGGTCCACACTGTCTAAGGACAAGCCCACGGTTTACAAACAGTTTGATGTGTGGCTCAGTTGACCACAATTCTTAAAATACAGAAGATTAGAATAGAAAATGTAATAATAAATTGTATAGGATCCAATGTTTTATATACAAATTTCAAGTGTGAAGACTAGTCACTGTGTACAGTATATAGTGATAAAAGCCAATCATGTTTTGCCAACTACATCACTGCTAAAAAAAACCAAAGAATAACAAACTTCTCAAAGAGAAGTAAAATAAATCTGCTTGGAATATTGGGTTCTAAGGTATCACGTTCATCTTCTAGACAAACGAATCCCGTGCTTGGGGCAAATGAACAGTTTTTTATGGTAATTGTATTGCTATTTTTAAAGCTGATTTTTCGACTTGGAGTAAATATAATTGTCATTGAGAAGGTGGAAAATTAAAAATGTTTAGGCTCTGTTCACACCTATGTATTTTGTCGCCTACAGCTAAGCATGACAAAACACTCAAGACAAGAAATCCCATTTATTTCTATGGCCTGTTTGCACCTGAGCATTTTGTTGTAGGTTTTGTCACACAAAGTTTCCCATCAAAGTCTAAGGGACAAACAAGCACTGTAATTCGCCAAAAAACCTCATGTAATTTTTCCAGCCGCAGTTGATTTTCTGCTTATGACAAAACACTCAGGTGTGAACAAGGACCATAAAAATGAATGGGGTCCTTGTCTTGAGCGTTTTGTCTCACTTACCTTTGAGTGACAAAATGCCTAGGTGTGAATGGAAACTTAATGCTGAAGATTTTAGTGTAGTTTTTAACCAGCTGTAACACCTGCCCTTGACCTGTTTAAGTTTAAATGTGACTGGCTGTAATGTTTCCTTGGGAAAGCTGCATATAGAAAAATGACTGTATAGATGTAACTATTTTGTTAATTGCATTAAAAGATCTGATTGTGTTTTCACAAGACAGTTGAAGAAGACAAAGCCATTTTATAGATCCAACCTGACATTATTCTCTCTGGCTGGTTTCAGAAAGTGTATTGACCAGCATTTCTGGTGTGTTTATGAACACATAAAGTTACCCCTTTTTT
>NW_017307639.1:192347-226474 GCF_000935625.1 Nanorana parkeri
TCAGAGGACGCACAGCCAAGATCTCAGAGGACCAGACACAGGTGAGTATAGGAATGGAAGGGTAGCTTGGGACAGATAACTGTAACTGCACTAAGAATTCAGTTACGCTTAAAACTCTGCATCCCTTGATCCTCCCGTCCAGGGGCGTCGCAAGGCCAGGTGTCACCCGGAGCGGTTAACAGGTGATACCCCGCCATGATGTCACCCCGCATGCGCGGCGATCTTATTGATACCTGCCAGGGGCAATCTAGGTGATGGACGCTGGCAGAGAGAGGAGGGGACTGTCACCCGGCGGGATAAGGTATGCTGCTGGGTCCCCTCCTCTCTCCCGAAACTTTTCAGAGGGGGGTGACACCAAAATGACTGTCAAGTCATTTTGGTGTCACCCCTCCAATGGTGTCACCCGGGTGCGGGCCGCACCCCCCTTGTGACGCCACTGCTTGACTATTGAACTGCATGCATAATCTTGCCGAACGTTAGAATGTTGTCAGTAGGTATGAGTAAGGCAGCAAAAAGGTGTCTTTCAGAAATGATTAGTGTATTATATTATATAGTGCAACTACTTTTTCTGTTGTCTATTTTCAAAATGCTGGACAAAGAATTCTCAAAACCTTAAAATCCATGAATTCAATTTTAGGTAGCTAAAACAGGTCCTTTCCTTACCAGTATAAGTGTATACAAAATAGGACAAAGACCATTAGAGACACCGAGTCACGGAAATGCACCATTAGAATAGTTCCTGATTATTTACTTATGATTACTGACAACATTGTAACTAATTTCTCCTGGATTATGCATGTATTTCCCCAGGAAAAACAAACCAGTGAGAGTCAAAGAAAGCATTGGAAAGATTGCCAGAAAGGCAAATATTTTTTCCTGAAAAACCATGGAGTAGGGCTACACAGATTAGTCTGAAGGCCACCAGCCCAGGGATAGACAAATTAATATGGAATTCAGGAGCCTGCCTGTCGAATTCAGGAGCCAGCTCCATTGAGGACAAATAGAGAAAACTTCAAAAGTTAGGTGCAAGCTGTGCTTTTTCATGAGCATTGTCTATCTGGCACCTGGGATTTGTCCAGCCCCGGCTTAGACTATTGAAAGTCATGGTCAACCTTTGCAGTTTTCTACCTTCCAGAACAATCTTGGGAGATATTACTGTCCTCAGACAATTTGTGACAAGACAGTTCTGGAGATCCAGTTTTTATATCTATCTTCATAATGTACATTTTCAATGCACTGTTGCATTTCTGACTGTGTTGGGGGACCACCCGTGGGACTGTGCGTGTTTAGCAGTAAAGACTTATAAAAGTATTTGTTACGGAAAAATATTTGAGTTTTATGTGCAAGTTTCCATAGCTGCAATTAGCTCTGCGGTTTTCCTGTATCACCTGCCTGCATCCAGCCATCTCATTGGAAAATGTAATACCACTACCACAATCCTATGGTCCTCCTTATGCTTTTTTTTAACCTGTATACTGCCTTTTAGATGCCCATATTTGACACTAGAGGTAGAACATTTTTTAACACTAATAATCTTGAAATATAACAGGCCAGGCCAGCAAATAAAATATAGAAAACAGTAGTATTCTTTTCCATTTTTGGTCAGTGGGAAATGCCCCTTACATTGATGGTCAGTGTAGAAAACCTTACATTGGTGGTCAGTGGAAAATACCCACTTGTATTGGTGGCAAGTGGAGAACACCTTATATTTGTGGTCAATAAAGGAGGACCTCCTTTACTGACCACAAGTCAGTGCCCCCCTTACATTTTTGGTCGGTGGAGAAGCGTCACCTTACATTGGTGGTCAGTGGGGAAGCCTTACTTTTTTTTGGTGGTCAGTGAAGAAGCATCACCTCACATTGAAGATAAATGAGAAGCATAACCTTACATTTGTGGTCAGTAGATAAGTACTCCCTTACATTGGTGTTCAGTGGAGAAATCCACCGTTACATTGGAGGTCAATGGAGAAGTAGCCCCTTACATTTGTGGTTAGCAGAGAACTAACCCCTTACATTGGCAGTCAGTGGAGAAGCAGCAACTTACATTGGTGGTCAGTGAATAAGTACCCCTTACATTGGAGTTCAGTGGAGAAATGCCCCGTTACATTGGTGGTCAATGGAGAAGTAGCCCCTTACATTGGTGGTCAGTGGAGAAGCATCAACTTATATTGGTGGTCAATGGATAAGTATCCCCTTACATTGTTGGTCAGTGAAGAAATGCTCCCTTATATTGGTGAACAGCGGAGAAGTGCCTCCTTACATTGTTGGTCATTGAAGAAGTGTCCACTTATACTTGTGGAAAACTAATTTAATGACCTTAACCATTTAATAAACTTTAGCAATTTTCCTTTTCCCACTACTACATGACACAATAACAAACACCTGTGGATTACCTATCGTTTAGCAGATTTTGGCTTCTCCCAGGTATTTGAGGACTAGTGTTTCCAGAATAGAGCTGTATTTTTGCACAGACAGATGCACTAATTGGTTGCCTCTGTCTGAGCAGCCTATCATCAGCATCTTTGCCTGTATATAGATCCTACTCCCTGAGAATATAGAGGAAGTCCCAATCCACTAAAAGATAAGTATTCCATAGTGTTTTGTATTTTTTCAGGTTAGGGAAAGTTAGAAGAAAGGAAAATAACTAAAGCTGAATACACAGTATAGATCCACCTCAAATAGAATGTATGCAAGGAACGCAAAACTTTTCATGTGAATATTTCATCAGTTTAAGTTTTATTTGAAAATAAATTATTTAATTAACAATAAGCTTCCTCCCCTAAGTACATAGCATAATATTTCCTATTTTATTTGTACAGATTGGCTTAGTGATAATTTCATTGTACACAAACCTGTTATTGCTCTAACCTGTGGCATATACAGTATGTGCTATGACAAGATATAACTAATTTAAAATGCGTTTAAACTTTGTGTAGTATTACTTTACGTAAAACCTCTCTTTAAAAGTTTGTAACTATTGCAACAGGCGTTTTCAGGTTCATTTAATAACACATTAAAGGTTGTGAAACATGCAAAACCGTCAAAAGTGTTGCAATGTCTTTGACTAGCTTTAGCTTCACCGCACATAATTGTTCACTGTTTATTAAAGTGGTTGACACAGGATGAATCCAACGTTATACCTTGTGACTTTATATGATGGCAGGAGTGAACAGAGCACATGTACTATATATTGGGCTATAATGCTTTTACTGCCACGGTCACGTTCACTATTTGTATGCTTGCTTGCAATGCAGTTTGAAGCGGAGATTCTGTAGAATGAATAGATAGGATTCATGGTTTTCCAAGTCCTACAGAACTTCTACAAATATTTACAAAAACTGTCTTTTTAATTCAATTGCAATCTAATTCTTGATAGTGTACATGAACATCATGTAAACTTTCAAAATTCCAATGATATGTAAAACATTAAACTGTTTAGTTAATAAATGACACTTTCAGTGACTGCACTGATAGTGTTCTAGGTACCATGCAAATGCCAGTTCAGGATCATGAAAGTAACCATGAACTTGCATGATGTGTAAATGCTCCACTGTAAAGGTTACTAACCTGATGTTCCATCATAAGAGTTAAAGCAGCAACAGTAAAAGGGTTAAAGTACACATCAGGAGAGAAAAGTGTGGGTGACCACTCTTTGCCTCCTTCTGAATTGCTAGTTGCCTGACTGTCTGGCTGTAAATCTTTACAAATCTTCAGACGTTAAGTACTGCAGTGCACCCCTGAAATCGGACTTCTGACTGCTATAGCATGACCATGAATTCTTGAGTCCTATGTAATCATGTTTTAAATTAAAAGCTAATCGAACACTTGCAAAAGGTCATATGTATTGGGATTTTTTATTGAAATTGTTTAATTTATCGTTATAATTATGGATGCACAGATACTTTTCGAGTACCATTGCAGATACTTGGCATTTTCATGAGCAATACCAGGGTTGCAGCGGTTGCAGCTGGGACCGGGCTCTGGCGCTCCACCACTGTCCTGAAATCATTAGTCTGTATTGTTTTAGAAAAACCGTCACATGACAATAAACAAAAATGTATCAGTACTCGTACTTGTAAGTACTCGGCAAGTACCAGTACTCGTACTCGCAAAACTGGTATCTGTGCATCACTTTATTTATATTTATAAAAACAAAATCGTACATTAAAACAGATGTACAAATCCCAGGAGCTCTGTGTGCTCCTTACAAATGACAGCTGCCTCCTAACGTTTGAATTTTTCTCTAGTGTAGTCTTGGAGCTTAAAAGTATCGGTACATGTACTTGTACGGAGTACTGTATTTGGTATCTGTACAGCCCTAGTTATAATTATTTTGATTGAGGGTCTATAACAGGAATTTTGCCTTGCATACAATTGTATGATGTGAACACAGCTTCACCTTATTCACTAAGCTAAATGTACCTTCACTTATCAAATTGAAACAATATATACAGTCTTCTCTAATTTTTGTTCAACTGAATTCTTTCTGTAAATGGCAGCACCCAATGCGGAACTTATAGTAGTAGGAATCTGTATGAGAAAGAGAGCAACTGAGTTTGGCGGAAGAAGATAAGCTAGAAAGGGAACAGTTAGGTAGAAAGAAGAAGAAAGAAAAGAAATTAAGACAGCAAGGGGGGAGGAGAGCAAATATGGTGTATACAAAGTCCATGCATGAAGCTGAACTCAGACCAGACCTTCAAATAAGTGGGTGCTCTAAGTGATAGTGATGGATGGTGCCATGCCAAGACCAGATGGGAGAATATGAAATCACCAGCTCTCCAAATGAATGCATGTCACAGATTTATTTTGAAGATGTTTAAAATAAAAGTAATTTTTTTCTTCTTTTCTCTAATGTCACTTTGCTGCAACGAAAATTTGTTCGTAAATACTACTGCATCCGAAATGAAAGAAAATTCGTATTTGTCCGAATCCCGAACCGAATTGAATTTTCAGACCCAAATCCCGCAAAACGAAAATAACGGGAAATCTGAAGCGAACCTAATTTTTTGCCAGCTTACATGTCTATTGATTACCTACAGTTTTAGCTCTGAAATGGGGGGCTTGATAATGAAATTGTTGCAGCCATAGCAACATATTAGAAAAGTAGGAACTGTGAATTTATTGCACATGAAGGTATTGACTATGGAACTGTAGCAAACCTTTTATGAATTTGGTGTAAGAGGCCTTTTACATGGGCTTTCCGATCAGATCTGCTTGTCAGTTTTTAAGTCGGACCTGATCGGAAGGCTGATGTTACCCTATGGGCAGACGGGCATCCATTTACATCCGGTCACCCCCTGCTCTGGCCAATTCCATAAAACCGAACGGATCAAAGTTCCATTTATCTAGATCTGACCATGCCGGATCGGGGGTAATCTGATGTAAATAGACACAAGTCCATATACATCCAATTCCCCATAGACCAACATGGCCAAAGCCTTCCCTCCTGATTGGACCACCAGAATCATCTCGCAGAGCTTTACTGAATTGTCCTAATAAGTTTGCATTATATAATGTGGCTGATATACTACAAAAAAGAGCGAAGATTCACTTCAGTTATCCAATCATGTGCAGAGGAAATAAATAAAAGAAGAATTTTCTTTTCATATGAATGGATAATTGAAAGGAATATTCACTCTTTTTTTGTGTAAACATCATTAACACCTTTTGGAAATCAGCCCTAATATTATCCTATATGGTGGGTTGCTTTAGGGGTTATACAAATCCAGTCTAATCTGAGCTCCCCCATTCCCCATTCGTTTATTGTCATTGAATGAGGATGATTAGG
The DNA here is from genome assembly GCF_000935625.1 of Nanorana parkeri. NCBI lineage: Eukaryota > Metazoa > Chordata > Amphibia > Anura > Dicroglossidae > Nanorana > Nanorana parkeri. Next base: position 198,135 of record NW_017307639.1, read on the forward strand.
GTTCGTTCACACTATGTGCAATGACCTGCATTTTTCTGCACAAGAACAACTCAGTTTGCAGCCAGGGCACACAGAAGACATTTGGTTTCTATGAGCCCTGTTCACACTGCGACACTGACTTAAGGTGGGTTGCAGAGCGACGCATAGTGGACAAAATATAGACATGTTGCATTTTTGCTCCACAATGCTCCAGAGCTCACATGAAGTCACCATCAGGACCGCAACTCATCTCAATTACAGTGCATTAACTTTAATTAATTGTCATTTTGTGAAAGTTAAAAAAATGTAAATATTCTAATGCGCAGAAACAGTGCAAAACACCGCTGCCGATACATTGGACACTAGCCCTTTCTGGAAAAAGGTTGCTGGGTAGAGTAAATGGACACTAAAGGCTCTAATCTAAGACCTTTGCAGAGTCCATCACCTTTATTAAGTCCTCCTAGGTAATCTCACTATCTACTTTATGTCACAAGCATTTTTACAACACTCAGCATGGCACACATCCACATATCAGCACTTCCATTTGATCTCTAGTAAATAATATTATATTGATAGGACAATGGGACTTCCCTGTCCCCCTATTTTTGTGCCTGTCAGGCACAAGCACAAATCTATAAAATACGTTCAGGATGGTACAGACTCCCCCAATGCTTATCCCACGTCTAGCCACATATTTCCTGATCTTGTCTTGCTGTCTACCCAAGCTACTCTTCCATGTTTGAAATTGGCTCATCAGGATTATCCTGTTTACTCATAGGGCCTCAGTCTATAACAGGACTCAGGAAACATGTTATAAATTACACATGAGATGGTACTTGACACCTTTCAAGTTACACCAGATTGATCCCCAATGTTCCAATGTCTGTTGGAGATGTCAGGTCCCTGATGGCTCTCTTCTACATGTCTTCTGCGTTTGTACTAAACTTTCCCTATTCTTGGATGCTGTTCTGGACTTGTGTTACAAATCGATAAATGTTCACCTGGACAGGGAGCCACTGCATGTATTATTTCATCTAAACACCTTATCTATTAAACGCTACAAGAAGTCCCTACTACTTAAGCTATTGAATGTGGCAAAACCCTGCATTCCTGTGCTATGGAAGAGGCCTGACCCTCTGACTGTGTCCCTTTGGTTTTCCCGGATTAATTAACTTATGTTAATGGAAGACTTGACAGCTGCTCTCTATCACAAGGATGAGAAGTTTCGGAAGACCTGGTTTTACCGGATGGAATTTCAGACTACCAAAGAATATTCTTCCGTTATGTCTCCTTGAGATGGTCACTTTGTGTCCCTTGTTGTTCACTGAGATGTTGTGGGTCTTGCAGTGGGCTTTCTTTCCTTTTTTCTTTTTCTTTTCGTTTCCTTTTCCCTATATGCTTTGCTATTGCTGACTCTCCTATTACTTCCTTTTTCCTACTCCATGCTTGCTATTCTCCTTCAATTCTTCTTTAACCTAGTATCCTACCCTATTGTTCCTGCACTCTATAATTTCATTTTTCTATTTAAAAAAACGGTAGGTTCAGGGATTTGGGTTTTCAGAAAGCCATTCATATAATTTGACCGAGATGCTTTTATACTTCGAACATCTTATTCACGAAGAAACATTTGCCTATGACACATATAATATTTGAACTTTTTGATGCATCTTTTTTTAACATTCCTGTCATATATTCTGCCGTATACAATTATCTCATATTCTTGTGGATACTTTGTACCTTTGGCTTTTTGTACCTTGGTCTCTTTACCGCTTTCAATAGCTATTAAAGGAGAACTATGGGGTAAGTGTTTTTCTCCATAGTTCTCTTTAGGGTCACAGGAGGACATATACTAACCTCCTCTCGTGAGCCAAAGCTCAGTATATCCTGGGCTATTGCCCCGCGACATACTGATAGCGGCGCAGCTGGGACGGATCCCGACAATACTTTTTGAGATCCACCCAGCTGCGTGAGTGACAGCTGGCTCTGCCTATCTAGAGGCAGAGCCAGCTGTGCCCACCCCCTCCCCCATTTGTTCCTCCATTCAGCGCTGGAGGATCGGAGAGGGGAGGGGGGAATCCCTGTGGTCAGCGGTGACTGACAGTCACCGCTCACTGCAGGGAGACCGATCAGGAAGTGAGCAGACCGCTGCATGTTTCTGCTCACTTCCCGATCAATAGAGCCGACATGTGACAGCTTCTTTGTTACAGGTCGGCTCTAACTATGAGTATGTGTGAAAAACACTCACCTCATAGTTCTCCTTTAAAAAAAAGTTTAAATTGGCTCATCAGATCTTTATGATGCGCATATTATAGCAATTACGGTTTGTTCAAGCTTGATACTTGTTACTTAATTTGGTCTGTAAATATTTGTAAACTCACATTTTATATTATGGCGATTTAGTGTTTCATTGTGTTTCATTAATGACAACTATTTGAACTTAACATATGATCATACAACATATTCATCTCGTCAAATATACTGTAAAACAAATATACTGTAAATATACTGTAAAACACAACATATGGAGTAACTAAATAAAAAAACAGATGTTAAACAAATGTTCTAAGTTTTAAGGACAAAGATAATATAGCTATAGGTTTAATGCTTGATTTATAGAGTTGACTCCGCAAACAAGCAGCCAGTGGCTTGTAGCTCACCCACAAAAACCACAGAAATCCTTTTGTTCTGAAGGTGGTAATGCTGGTACCTGATATTACCCACCCTACACACTGTACAGACTACTGGGAATATCACAAGGGCCTAACTAATAAGTGGACTACATTTACTAAAAGTTGCTAATCATGGGCCTCACGTGGTTTCAAAGTATCTGAAGTGCAGACTGTCGGTTTTGGCCAATTAGCTACCCATCACAATGTAGCCCATACTAGAAAAGCAGAGCTGGAACTAAAGGGTTGAAAGAAATGACTGACAGCTATACAGCAGTACCGACATTTCTTATTTGAAATACTTTGACAAATGAGGTACACTGTTGCTTTTGTAACATGACTTAAAAGAGAAGTTTTGTGTCAGTTTGCATTAGTCACTTCTGAGTCAGCTCTAATGTTGGCCCCAAGTGATAATGCTGTGTTGCAAATGATTTCTAGCACATATATCTGTGTCCGTAATAACCTCCATGTGCCACAGTGAAGAAAAACACATTCCATATATTGTATAGACATGGAGGGATAACCATTCACAGGCAAGAAACGCATATACTGTATGTAAACTGTTTTACCTGCCAAATAATTTTTTAAAAGCCAGTTATTTACGGAGTTTAATAACTCAAGCTGAAATGTGTGTGTTTGTGTGTGTGTGAATATTTATACACACACACACACTCACGAGAAACATTGTATATGACAGTCTACATGACATATATTCATATTAATGACCAAAAGACAACTGTGCAAGGTTGACAATGCTCAGTACACAAAAATGCTATTTGTTGTCAGCCCACAACAAGACTAGGAGCTGAGTGCATTTATGGCATATCAGCATTATTTTTCTGTACTTGCAGGATCTTTAAAGGGATAAAACATGGAAAAAAGTGCATGTATTGTACAGATATACAGCATATGTTTTATATTTATTATAACCTAGCACACACTTTCATAGTCATAATTCATGATGTGCTAATATTTTTCAAAAGGAGTGCTAAGTAAAGGAAGCCACCATGTTTCTCTCATGACCTGTTCAGTTTAAGAGCCCATTCATAATTATACGTTGTGGCAACGTGTGCCCAACGTACCACATCACAATGCTTATATTGTATGCTGTGTGGTAGGGATGCACCGGTACCGGTACTAGTATCAGTATCGGTGCCGATGACGAGTATTTGGGCGAATACTCGTACTCGTCCAAATGCTCTGATACCTAGCTCGATACTTGAGCTTCCGGTATCATGAAGCCGGGCAGAGAAGCATTACACGTTGCCCGGCTTCCTGATTGGCCGGGAAGCCAGGCAATGTGTAATGATGCGGTGTTTGGTTTCCTGATTGGGCGGGAAGCTGGCTCCATGCTCTCTTGTCACCTCGTGGAGACGGCTTCCGTGCTAATCGTGAAGCCGGGTGGCGCACCTTTACATGCCGCCTGGCTTCCTTAATGGAACTTCCGGTATCGGTATTCGGTATCGGTGAGTACCAAAAAAAGAAATATCGGTACTCATACTAGATACCAAAATACCAGTATCAGTGCATGCCTACTGTGTAGGACTGCTTTTTTAAAAAGGGTAGTTTATATTTTTTCATTCCTTCTAGTGTGTTGCCAGCCCTGTAGCGCGCAATAATACAAGTTAACGTGCAGTGGACCACTTAAGTGTAAATGGGTCCTAAAAAAGGGGGCTATAAGCCTGTCATTACGCTCTTTCAGCTGCATGCACTCAAAAAAGCAGTTTCTATGTTTTCCAAAACAGTAATCTCCTCTCACAGGAGGCAGACATACAGTAGTTTATTTGTAAGATCTCTATTGCCATCTTGTGTACGTTCCTATCTACATGCTTATAAAGTTTCATTCACTAGGTAAAAGCTAGATTATTGTTGTTTATTTCCTAAAATGAAAGGAAATAAAAGTAATTATTCAATAATGCTGCTGATTCCAGCATTATAAAAGGAATATTACTTATATGTTGTGCAATACGAGTCATTAAGTGACAGTTTATGATTTCTGTATACCTGTACATATTTAAAGTGACATTAAAGTTACAAAAATTTCCCTCCCCCCGATCGTAATGTTAGCACTTACCTTAAATGATGTCTCTTATTCCGATCTTCTTCTTTCCTGATGTTTTCATCTGTCCCTCCAGCGGTGCGGCAGCTCTCCGATCCAGCGCTGACTGCTCTGTTTCTCCGATCCAGCGGTGTCTGCATGCGGGTGCATGCGTCCATACACTTACCTTGCGCCTCTGCTCGTCTCTTCCGGCCGAGAATCCAAACTGCGCATGCGCCCGCCCCAAGATGCTTTGCGGCCGCCCGCACAGTTTCGTTTTCTCGGGCGGGAGCGAGCAAAGAAAAAAAGGTAAGTTTAAACCGCTGTTTTTTGTTTTTTTTTAAACTGTTTGCCTATATCTACTGCTTGATAGCAGTAGGTATAGGCAAAAAAACGGGAGGGTTTAGAACCCCTTTAAAAGGAGAACTATGGGGTTAAGTCCTTTCCCCATAGTTCTCCTTAGGGTAACGGGAGGACACAAACTAGCGTCCTCCAGTCAACCTAGGCTCAGTATACCGCGAGCTGTAGCTCGCGGTATACTGAGAGCTACTGCTCGCGGTATACTGAGACACCGCAGCTGAAGCGGATCCCGACAATTGTGCCGGCATCCGCCCAGCTGCGTGACTGACAGCTGGCTCTGCCTATCTAGAGGCAGAGCCAGCTGTACCCGCCCCCTCCCCCGTCCGTTCTGCCAGTCAGCACTGGTGGATCGGAGCGGGGAGGGGGAATCCAGTCCCTCTCCTGTCACGGCTCTCTGCGAGGCTCTCGAGAGGTGAGCGAACGCCGGTATGTGTTCGCTCACATCCCGATCTACTGAGCCGACCTGTGACAGTCTCATTGTCACAGGTCGGCTAGAACTATGAGGTGAGTGAAAAGCACTCACCTCATAGTTCTCCTTTAACGCCATTTTTCCGTATTCAGCGCTGCGGTACTTTTACTGACATTTATTCAGTCATGCAATACCGTACTGAAAATAATTTTATATCATTTTATTGGGATAGATAGAGCTTTCTTTTGGCGGTATTTAATCACCACTGGTTTTTTTTTTAGTTTTTACTATATAAAGAAAAGTTGTTGGAAAAAAACAGTTTTCCCTATAGTATATTATGAAACATTGCAAATAAATAATCTTTCTTCATACATTTAGGTCAAAATGAATTCTGCTACATTTCCTTGGTTAAAAAAAACAGATACCAACATGTTACAGATACCAACATGTTGAGCCTTAAAATTGTGTGCCCCTGTGAAATGGTAAAAAATACTATAATACCGAAAATTTCCCATAGGTGACATTTTAAAAGCTTTTAATGCTCATGAGTTTAGTGTTAGCAGTGATTGATGGCCCTATAGTTATTGCTCTCACTCCAATGTTTGCGATGATATGTAATATGGGTGGTGCAATTGTCGTTTTACGCACATAGGCGCAAAGCAGATGTGACTAAACGCCTAATGTCACCTATGAAACCCAAAGAAGTTGATTAAGAGCAGATTGTACTTCATCAGCTTCTTCTCCGGCTACAGCAGCCGGATAAATGACAGCTTGGGGGGTGGGTTGAGGCTTAGTGAGAGAGGGGGTTACAGGTATGGTGGTGAATGGGGATGATGCAGATCTCTGAACAGGGATGAGAGAGGAAAGGGCGAGAAAGCTGCAAAATGAAGCCATTGTTTACATTTTGTGACAGCTGTGATTGGTCACCGTGATCACATAGTACAGAACCATTTTAATTGGCTCTGTACCTTGTTTTGTGAACTTCACTGTCCGATGGCACTTGGGGTGTGCGCACAAGCACAGAAAAAATTGAAGTACAAGTACAGCAACCCGCACTGAAGAGCGAGCCATCTGTCCGTTTATACATAAGGCTGCCATTTCTGACCTTCTTTTCAGGATGTTAGTTCCTGACCCTGCCTGACATCAAAAACACCTCAACCAGAAATGTCCTGTCCAGGAGTGAGTGAATTCTCTATAAATCAGTGACTCAAATCATAAACTCATTTGTGTGAGTGACTCTATTTCAGTTTTCCTGAATTCTCACCCTATGGTCTATATAGGATATTCCAATGAAAATATCCTCCATCAGGTTGGGGATAATTGACAAGAGACAGTAATTGCCTTTCTAGGAAGTGATTCTTTAGGACTGTTTTAGAACATTATCTATGATGTTCAGGTTTTATTTATTCATAATCCATCCAGTACCCAGATTTGTATTTTTTTCCCCCCAATTATCTTTTATTAGTCTGCTAACAAAAGTGTGCCCATTCCCTAAACAGGCTGAATATGGAAGGGTGTATCACTGCAGTGGCAGAGAACAGAATTGCACATTGGTAGAGTGTACGTGAGCACTGGGGCATGTGTTGATACAGTGGCAGCGAGAGCACAGAGACAAGTGTTGGTGCAGTGGCGAGAGAAGTGGGGTGGGACATATGGGAGAGGTGGCATGAGCAGTGGAAGAGGATGGGGGTCAATTGCCGTGGTGAGATTGGTCCTTGATATGCAGGTGTGGTGCAGGGGGAGGAGGATGTGGAACAGCTGTGTTGTTTAGAGCGCGCAGCGAGGTTGGTGTGAAGGCAGAGTGGTGGGGAGGTTTTAGGAATGGTGGTGGTCTGGGTGGTTACAGACCAGTGGCGTCGCTACAGAGGGGGAAGGGGGGGCAATTGCCCCCACATGGTTATCTAACAGTTATCTGCTGGGACAGGGGTTCTCCCCGCTGCAGCCTCACAGACTGTCAGCGGTTTCTCCCTACAGACTGTAATCGGCTGCAGTGGGGATAGATTGCAGATTACAGCCAATAAGGAGAACCCTCCGACAGTCTTTGAGCTCCCCCCCTCTCCCTCCCTGCAGTCTACTCACGTCTCCGCGGCGTCTGCGCTCCTCTCCTGCTGACAGCCGCGCAATCGTCTTCATTGCAGCAGCTGACCGCAATAGCCAGCCTGCTATTGGATCTTTACATAAAATAAAGTTAAATAAACAAAAAGTTAAAAAGTTAAATAAATAAACAATTAAAAAATAAAGTTAAATAAATAAAATGTACAAATGTAAAACAATAAAAAAATAAAGTTTAATTAAAAAAATAAAAAATAGAAAAAAAGTTAAAAAAAATAACAAGTTAAATAAACTAAAATTAAAAATCCCCCATATAATGAAAGGCCCCAGACCCTGCGAACACATGCATTTAAAAGAAAAAAAGATTGCAGACGGTATGGAGCCACGCACAGCCGCACAACTTAAATTTTTTTAAAAAGCAGCCTCTGGGGAGAAGAACCCTGCGATAAAGGGGGGAGGCGGGGGTTGCAATTTGGACTTTCAGGACTGTGGGTGGCGTTGGACTACATGTCGGAACCGCAGGGCGCAGATGCCATCCGCAATTAAATCAGCTCTCGGCGCCCTGAGGTTGCGTCATGCAATGAAAATGTTTAGTGCCCCCCCAGATTTGACTGTGGTATCTTATGTGCCCCCCCTATATATTGTTCCTAGAGTCGCCACTGCACTAATTTTACAATATCACTGTTCAGTTCCAAGTTATGAAATTGAGTTGATATTTTAACTCAGTTTTATGATGTGAATGCAGAGTCACCTGTTAAGTAGTGCAGGGTCATTACTTGTTAATTAGTGCTGGGGACAATAAAGATCACAGGCCAGATTAGGAGGTCTCTGTGTTTTGGAATGTGGAGAGAAAGTTAACTAAATGATGGCACACATTTGCTTTGAACTGTGGGACAAGAGAATGCTATATTTAACCCCTTCATGAGAGTTTCTGTTTGTAAATGACTGATGCACTTTTGACATTTTTGCTGTGTGATTCTTCCACGTCAGTAATATACTTTCTTTCTAAATGTACCCACACATATTATTTATTGTTTTTTAGAGGACAGATAGGTACACATATGGGATATAAATATATAGCCCTAACACCTCACTTAGGACAAATAAAATATATAAAAAAAAAGAAAAAACATAAAGAAAATACTTTTTCCCAGTTTTGATTTGTAGTTTTTTTTTTACAAAATCAGCACAGCTAAAAAAAATTGCAATGAATACATTCATTTATTTATCCTTTATGTGGAGAAACCTCACATCCCTAGGATTTTAGAAATATTTCTGTACTTCTCAACCTAAAACTAAAAACTAACATTTTAATCTTTTTTCTCTAAAAGCTAAAAGTGGTCACCTGGCATACAATGTCACTGTCACTAAGTGTCACACTTAGTGACAGCAACATACTTTGAACATCACTGTCATGAGGGGGTTAAAAAAATAACCCTTTAGGGTGAAAAACTCAGCTGCAGATTTTCATTATAAGAGGTTAATTTTTATATAAATGATAGTATACAAATATATTTAAATATATCATTTTTAATTGTTACATTTATTTTTATTTGTTACATTTAATTTTTATTTTTTTTACACTTTATTTATTTATTTTTACACTTTTCACTATTTTTTTTAATGTTTTTAAATTTTTATTTTATTTATTTAATTATATCAAGCAGTCATTGTGAATTAATCTCACTATTACTGCTTGATAAATGAATCAATTAATTTTTGGTTATTATTAGGCTGCCCCAAACTTAAAAGAGAAAGTTCTCCTCAGGGTCACAGGAGGACATAAACTAGCCTCCTCCCGTGACCCAAAGCTCAGTATACCGCGAGCTACAGCTCGCAGTATACTGAGACCGCCGCAGCCTGGACGGATCCCGACATTACTGTCGAGATCCACCCAGCTGCATGATTGACAGCTGTCTCTGACTATCTAGAGCAGGGGTGTCAAACTCAATTTAATCGTGGATCGCATCAACATTCAGGCCCGGATTTCTCACAAGGCCACCGAGGCCCGGCCTCGGGGCGGCAGCGGTGACCTTGTGGGAAGTTACGGGAGCCGGTGTGAGGTGTCCCGGCGGCGGGAACTTCGCCCACCGGCTCCGTAGTGTGCGGCCGCACACTACGGAGCCGGTGGGCGAAGTTCCCGCCGCCGGGACACCTCACACCGGCTCCCGTAACTTCCCACAAGGTCACCGCTGCCGCCAGATCTGAATGTAGAAGTCTAGGAAATGGCCTGGTGAACCAGATTCAGCCCCTGGGCCTTGAGCAGAGCAAGCTGTACCCGCCCCCTCCCCTGTCTGTTCCTCCAGTCAGAGCTGGAGGATCGGAGCGGGGAGGGGGCAATCCCTGCAGGGAGCCGTGAGTGACAGTCACTGCTCTCTGCAGGGACAGGATCGAGAAGTGAGCGACGGTATGCGTTCGCTCACTTCCCGATCTATTGAGCCGACCTGTGACAGTTTCATTGTCACACATCAGTTCGAACTATGAGGTTGAGTGAAAATCACTCACCTCATAGTTCTCCTTTAAGAACAGCCAATAATAACCTTAGTGACACTGATCCTGCAGCATTTCAGGATCAGCTGTCACTAAATGTTTTCTGATCGTTCCAACAACGATCAGAAAACTGCAACATTATTTCAGGAATAGATACATAATGTTTCTATTGCTGAAAGTGACAAAAAAAAAAAAAGTCTGTATACATCGGGATTTTACGATCTATACCAGCTGTCAGAGTGACAGCAAGAGCTGCAAATGCGGCTCTGCTCTCACTCTCAGACACCCGATTCCTGAAAGGGATCGGGTGTCTGAAAAAGGTTAACTCTTTCATTAATGGATACCTCTATACCGAGGCATCCATTATTGAACGATAACCGCTGATTCTCAGCGGTTACCAGCATTGTAGAGCAGCAAATAACTGGTCATGTACAGTGTACGTGGCCAGTCATTTGAGCGCTTTGTGGGGGGACGTACAGTGTACGTCTCCCGTCATGAAGGGGTGGTTTGTACTAACTTAATGTGTGGTTTGACAAGGCAATTTTGCCTTGTCTATGTGTTGGGACTGTGCTCAGCAAGTGTAGCCTCTTTAAGGAGGCTGATGTTCGTCCTGGAATATAGAGATCACCATAAGCCTTTCTCCTTAGGAATAAGTATTACATCAAAGAAAATCCAAGAAAATCTGTGCAAATTGAATATATAAAATGTATTTATCGGTGTGTCAAACAAATGTCTGATAGATCCACCCAAGGCAGTCTTTACTGGTCAGCAGCTATATGACACTGAATGGATTTAAGAAAAGCAAAATATAAGGCCCCTCCTCTTAATCTATGCATTTTTTACCCTCTGTTTCTGAAATGTATTTATCACACAGCTAGTACATTCTCTGTGCTGACCTATTCAGCTCCCTGTCTCTCCCTTCCCTAACTCACGAATGTCTTTTTCAATCAGTTAACACCAGGTGGAGCCAAAAGCCTTCTTAACTAAAAGCCCAGTATAACTTTTTCCTGACTATTTTATGGCAGCATTCACATCGGTTAGGCTGTGCCCCCTAGAGCCCCGACCCCATACTAATAAATTTAAATCCCACCCAGTTGACCGGGTTCTCTTTTTGTCCTACATAGGACCATAGACTTCTTTTTGTTCTACATAGGAACATAACCTGTGCCATAGGTAAATCCATGGCAGTTTTCTGTCAGTTTGCCTCCTCTGTGCAAAGTCCTCTGACAACACGCGTTTCCGAGGGCTACTTGGCTGTATCCCAATGGAAACGCGCAACAAAAACGCAGCAAAGAAGCTCATGTACCTTTTCAGGCGTAGGCCGTTTTGTAGCGCGTTCAGACGGGCTGAAATACGGCAAGGTGTGAACCATACCCATAGAAAACAATGGGATTTTCATGTTTGAGCGTTTTGTAGAGCGTTCGTAGAGCGTTGAACGCGCTACAAAACGTACAGCTGTGAACCAGGCCTGAGGATCCCACTTGTGCTCGGGGAAGAGTGCTTAGCCCACCTGTACTAAATGTCAGCCATGGGCAGCTGGTCAGTGGATACTTTGCTTGCATATATGATATATGTGGCGCGTGGATGCTTGCCTACATGTCTTTTTACCCTGGTGGTCTATGGATACTTTGTATGTATGTCTTTTTTACGAAGAGAACAATTGGGAATGTGCAGCGCTCTCAGGTGCAACAGGGCATGTAACGTAGCTGAAGGTGTGCAGTTGGCAGGTGGAGGTGTCCTCCGTAGTGACTGCAAAAAAAGAACAAACACAAGAGCATCATGACCTAGCGCAATAGACACAAGATGTAGTATAACATTGGTAAGCAGAGATTAAGTTGTACTCAAAGGGTGCTAATGTAGGTGCTTACTCTGATAAGCAATCAATAAGGTTGGCTACAGAGTATCAGAGTGAGTTCCTTTTTTGCATGTTGTTTTTACCTTGGCGGTTAGTAAATATTATATCTGCATATTCTTGCTTTAGAGCACATACATCAAACACAAGGCCCACGGGCTGAATTCAGCCTGCCAGACCATTTCATGTGTCCCTCGCGCCTCTCCGGCAGCTGTGGCACCCCCCTCATCTCTGCCCCCACCTTGTCTCAACAGAGAGGAGTACAGAACACTGTGGATATACTGACTGTGAATGAGACTATATTGGACATTTTCACAAGCACTCATACTCGTGAAAATGCCCTTATACTAAGCGCCGATACCAGCACTTTACATTTTTAAACCGAAGCCGGCACTGTAAGCAGGCGCCAGGCTTCACAGGAAGGTTGCCAAGGTCCCCAGCAAGGTCCCGCGCAGCCTTCCTGTGAATCACTGCACTTGTCTACAGCGCCGTCAGCAGATCTCCTTCCAGTGAATCCATGCCACCTGCACCCGCCAAGACTGACCGGGACCCCTTTTGAGACCGCCCAGCCCAGCATAGACCCAGCAGAGCCACCTGAAAGTCCACACAGCAGAGATGCTGTTGGTTTAGGTGGAACGCACACAGGTAATTAGGGAAATTGCCCTGGATAAGTGGGCTAAGACAGACAGAAAGACCTCCACACACAGCAAAACTTAACAAGCTATATCTTCTAAAGGAGGAAGAAGCAAAGATTATTGTGCTGCCACAAGAAAGATGCCTGCTGAGACTGATTTTTTTTTTAGTATAAACGACAGACAGTTAATTGCAGCAAAGAAGCCAAAACATTTATGCCCAAAAGAAGATTCCACAGGAACTGGAGGAATGCTCAGTCTTCTTTCGAAAAAGGCGTGAAACACCCAAGTTGGGGTAAGTTGGGACCAGGATACAACTTTTCAGCCACATTTGGCCAGAGTCCCCTAGTCTTACATACCTGGTGGTTCAAGAGGCTACCCAGGAATGCCTGTGTTTCAACAAAAATTCCCAGAATTCCAGAAAAAAGATTCTCAATTTCTGACCAACACTTTCAGTTTACTGCTCTGTCCTTTGGGCATTCAACTTCCCTGCACATCTTTACAAAGTTGTTAGTAGGAGTAATTTATTGATGAGAGAAATGGGTAAGATTACACCATTACCTAGACAATGTGTTGGTGCTGGATCAGTGACAACTTACTCTGATCAAACACAGGAACAGAGTGATAACAACACTGGAGTCATTTGGTTGGATCGTGAACTATAAACAAGTTACTAGATCCCAGCAAAGGACCTAATATATCTAGGGGCTCGCTTTAGTACCAGAACACGATCTCTGTGCCAAGGAACACAGTTCCAGTTATCAGGCAAGAGTAGCATTTGCTTTCCATGTATCATCCCTGTAGGCAAGGCAATGTGTCAAGATCTTAGGAATGTTAACAGCAACAACAAAAACATGATAAAATGGCACAGTGGCATGTGCTCCCTTTTCAGTGGATGCCATTGGATTTGCACCAGAGGATTTAGGTCACCCAGGACATGTTCTCCTGGAGTAGTTGGTTCACTGCAGGTTGGACTACTGGGCATTTGGAGCCTATATCAAGAAGAAAAGAAGGTACATTTCAGACCAGTGATAGACAACAATGAATGGTTGTTACACCTAAATCGGACGAAATCCAAAAGATAATCCGGTCGGCAAAAAGTATACTCTGTGAAATCCTGTGTCTGGTGTAGCATAAAGTTAGGCCTGCTCCTACGCGTTTCATCCTGACGTCCTCAGGAGTCTAGCAGGTCTGTCAGCAATGGACAACACAGTACCAGTACAACGGACAGAGACAGAGTCAGAAACAGGCTGCGTCAGTAACTTGTGAACAGCATGGAACAGAATCAACAGACAGAAGTGGAGTCAGAGACAGGCCAAGTCAGAAAACTATGGCCAGCCATGTATAAGGCAGCAGGCACCATAATGCTCAGAAGACAAACTGAGGTCACAAAAGAGTAGAGCAGGGACCAGAAGAGTCGCGAGGCAAGCTGGGTCGATAACCGAATCAGGGTCATGGATCAAAGGATACAGCTGAAGATCTCTTAGCACTGGAAGCATACAGAGTTCAGCCTTAAAATAGCCCATTGATTACCACGGTTTGCAATAAGCGTGCATTCCATGTGATGCGCGCACAGACCTGCCCACGCCTGCTCAGAGGCATGCACAATTCTATTAGCACAACAGTGTACACATGCATACGCAGAACCTCTACATGCCGGCTGGCTGAACCTTCCTGACATAGGCAATTGTTTTAGGCTATGTTTGATTTAATGTTCTTAGGCTATTGTTTTAGACTATGTTCTCTTCTGGTCAAATGATCTTAGACTATTTTCTCAGGACTGAATGCTCTTCGGGTATTAGGGAATTTTACATTCGCCCTGCGAAAGACAAATGTAAATATCAGAAAATACCATTTTGCACATATTAGAAAAATTTTCAGGGGTATTATTCACAACTTTTGCAGAAATACTAATATACAGTATATTTACACAGCATTTTTTTTTTTATAAATAGACCCCTAAATCTTCTGTATACTTTTAAAGGGGGAGGTGGGGAGTTAAAAGGGCAAGGGCATACAATAGTGATTACTTTTCTTTGTTTTAAATGGCCTATCAATTGTTTTGATCACACAGTGTCTGGTCAGATAGACTTGAAGGCCACCCAGTGAAGTGAGACTTGCTGGATTACATGACTATCTATCAATCAGTTTGTATAGCTACCCTCAGAAACAAACAAAGAAAGAAACCCTTCACTTCACTTCTTTCTGGGTCATCTCATCATGCACGTTATTATAAATGTTAGGGATTTACTTTATTAGTGATGTTAGCTATATAATGTGAATTCAATAAATAAAAAGTGAAGGCAGGGTGGGGTCCTAGAAAAGCGCAAGTGACAAACTGACCTGCTGAGCAATCACATTCATAAATATATTGCTCAATGTGCTTGCAAGTCTGAGAGCTGCAGGTAATGGGACAAAAGCCAGATTTTATCACCTGAACTCTGCACCTTTTGTGCTGATAGCAGTTTGTTTGTTACTAGCAATTATTCTTTGTTTTTCTGCAACTAGTGCTTAGGCTCATAAAGTGGACCTTAGCGCCTAACTTTCCCAAATGGGAAAGAGGGACTACATGGCCTTTTATGGCCTAAAGATGGCCATGCAGCCTGCTCGCTGAACGAAAGAAAGACCTAACAGATCCCTCGATCCATGCTAAACTATGTACATCTGGGAATCCCCCAGTCCCCTGTCGGCCTATTGTATTTTCACAGAGGGGGGTGTGCTGCTCTCAGAATATCCAAACAGGGACTTCAGCTGATTAGTTGCAGTCACAATTCAGCTGAGAATTTCATGTCCAGCTCCTTCAAGTTTTCTTCAGATTGAAGGATGTTGGGTGGGAGACTGCCGACAGGGCCACCCATGCAGAGATTTTCAGCCAGTCCATCAAGAACCAGCCAAACTTGGCCCGTTGAATTTCCAGCTTAAAGTGTATTTCCAATTTTGCAGTCAAATTTGAGAAAACCCTTCTTTCTATCATTAACCACTTGCTACCCGGAGCACACACATGATGAAATCTGAATTTTTAGCTAGAAAACCGCTTCAGACTCCCAAACAATTATATATGTTCTGAAAGCAGAGGCCCTGTAGAATAAAAATATACTAGTTGCAATTTTTTATGTTGCACAGTATTTGCACAAATGTTTATCAAACAAGTATTTTTAGGGTAACATACACTAAGATGAAATGTAGTGCACAGAAACAGAATATAATGCCCAATTGTTTTGTAAAATATAAAAGTCGGGGTCACATCGGGTAAATAGATACCAAACATGTCAAGCCTTTTAATTGCGTGCGTCCGTGAAGCTGCAAAAAACTACAATAACCAAAATTTGCCATAGGCGACACTTTCAAAGCTTTTACAGCTCATCAGTTTAGTGTTAACAGTGATTGATAGGCCTAGAATTATTGCTCTCACTCTGACGTTCATGGAGAGACCCTCCACACTGGTCCCGGGCTCACACGTGGAATAGTGGAGCACGGGAAGCTGGCGGCGGCGCTCGCGGGGGCAGGGACAGCGCCACACCGCACAAGCGATCCGACGCCTGTATAGACATAAGGATCCTTTGTATTTTATTTATTTTTTTAATAAACTTTTTTCATTTTCAGACGAACAATGCGAGATTTACAAAGTATTGTATCATAAACCAAATGGACAATAAAAGTAAAATATACAGAGAAGGAATCAGCATAATAATCAAGATATTTTCACATGTTAGCATTCATTGTTAGGGGGCAAAGTACCGCGACCTCAGAATATCAAGATACATGTAAAGTAAGAGCTTTCAGCAATCCATCTAGGATTCCATTTTCCTACTGATAAACTCCTCAAGTTGAGTGGTACACAATCCTTCAATAAGAGAAAATTGCCTGTCCAGCTCATTTTCCACCCAATATTTAGCACATATTAGTGACTAAACTGTATGTATCAATAGAAGGTGCATATGAATTTAAGTCATGAACATATTTAACATTAGGATGGAACGCATCTATACGCACGTCTAAACCTTTATATTGAAAAGTAAACAATTAAAAAAAAAATTAACAAGTTAACAAGTACCTCACTCCACTTCCGGGATGTATAACATTTTAAAGTGACCTTGCTCCTTCTTGATCATGTCCTACTCCTCCTCGGGTCTGTCACCTAGGTCTCATTCCAGTCCCTGTTGATCTTGGTTCTGCCTTGCTAATGTCTAGCTTCTACGTCTGAGACATAGTAGCCCTACGGGATGTACATCGTGATACTAGCAATTGGTCCTCCATAGAAGTCCAGGCTGACCATACTTTCTTATAGTTATGCAGAGTGTTATTCAACCTTGCCGTCAGGTGTTCCAGCTCCTGCACCTCCTTAACACGTTGATATAGTTCCACCTCAGTTGGCGGAGTCTGGCGCTTCCACTGGAGGGCTATGAGGCATCTTGCCGCTGTCATAATATGGGAGGCCAGTTTATGATCATGCTTACGAAGGTGGGGGAACGGAAGGCCCAGTAGGTAATGAATGGGCTGCAAAAGGGAGCTTTGACTGTAGCAACCGTTCCAGTGTGGTTTGAACCATCTTCCAGAAGGCTTGCAACCTCCAGTATATGTGGAACAGGAATGCCACTTGTCCATCTCCTTGCCAGCATTCTGGCGAAGCTGTCGGGAATACAGAGTGTAAAAACTCAGGGGTATAGTACCACTGATACAGTATTTTATACACTTTATAAACTGAACATATAGAGGATTTGGCAGCCGACCTCCATATCGACTCTCATTGTTCCTTAGTGATAGGGACCCCCAGTGTCCGCTCCCATTTAACCATATATTTGTGTTGAACAAATTGTTCCGGCTTTGGTTTCAGCAACAGTTGATACAAAGCTGAAATCATGCCCTTCGAGGAGGAGGAAGAGCTGCATATCATCTCAAACGGAGTTCGTCTATCGAAAGTAAGGGTTGGGGTTATGGTCTGGGCAAGGTGTTTAATCTGAAGGAAAGGGAATAGGGTCTTTGAAGGGAGGTCATGTCTGTCCTTAAGCGTAGGATACGAGAGTAAAGAGTAGGATATGTGGTCCAAAATATCCCTAAAGACAAATAGGCTTTTAGACTGCCATGGGAGGGCCCATTTCCGGGCCAAACTAGGCTGGAGGTGAGGGGTAAACAAAAATGGAGTTAAGGAAGATTTAACTGCCGCGGATCATTTGTATTTAAACAGAAATCGCCGGCTGTTTAAAACGGTACCAGCAGCAGCCGTGTTCTTGGTATAGCCACTTCCAGCAGAGGTTGTACATTTACGTGAACCTGCTAGAAGTGGTTAACTTCATTAACATTTCAATGGGAAAGCCCCTCACCCCTCTCAGCCCCTCCTAACATTACAAAGAAAGAGAAGCAAGTAGAAATGGTAACTCTTAAGAAGCCCAGAAACCTTAACCCAAGTAAAAGCAATTTGAACTGCAAGAAGCATTTTTAAAAATGTTTTTAAGCCTATACTATGTGATTGAGAACATGTAACAAATAGAAAGTAGGTGTTATCACAATGTGATTGCTAAAGTAGAAATACACATGAAGTGTGCAAGGAAAGCACACCCACCCCTATTACAGAATGGAATAGCCATCCTAGCTAAAGAGTAGTAGAACATGTGGCAGGAGTGTCTTCACTAGCTGACTCTTTATATTCAGATGCCACAAAATGCCTGCTGGAAACTGATCATTAAAGCTGTTCTCCAGGCTTCCCTTCAGTCATGCACAGTTGTACAGGCTCCTCTCCTGTACTGAAATTGCTTACTTTGATATCACTGCACACAGTGAGTACCTAACAGTGTGTATTAGAAGCTAGAGCAAATCCAATCTCATTTCCTGGCTGTAGGACACCCAGCATCGTGTAGCGCTTTCCTACTCAGCCTAAATATCTCTGGCTCGGCCCTTTCATTCATTGGATTTTAGTTCTTTCAGTGATGTAATCATTACCTAGGCCTTTCTCTGTATGCAAATGCAGTTTATCTAGGAATGCCCACTCCTCCAGACTAACACCCACCCATAAAGGTATTTTGATATTTGCATAACTTCATCTGGTTTGAAGGCTTATAAGAGCCGGCTGAGGCAGCGTGAGGCCAGGTGTTAAGATGTTTTTAGAAAACTTTGTACAGCATCCTGCTGGCCCCTCCCACCAGCCATGATCTGCCTACATTGCACAGAAGAGTGCTCAGACACAGTGATCACATCACTGGGAGTAAAATAGGTTTTGTAATAAAAACGGGAAGGTCTTGTTTAAAATGTCATAGGACTTCAAAAGTATTACTATGCTGCTCAATTAGCTACCATAGCAAAGTACCACGCAACCACAGAAACACCACTTTGTGTCTCGATTGAAGCCATGGACTGTGATCCATACACAATCGACAATCTTCTGTGGATGCATCCTAACAACAGAAAGGGAATCTCGAACACCATCACGCGCCATTCACTCCGCCTATAGGACGCCTCTAAATATTCCAGTGGGTTCCGTTCACCACACTTACCCATGCTCTCCTTCTTAAATCACCCAGCCTTCCCCGCAGCATTTGACTCTCCTGCTGCTTTTCATAAATGGAAAGAGAAGGGTATTACTCATTTTCACTCATTTTATAATACCAATAATATAATACCCTTCCCAAACCTACAAACACGTTCCGAAATCCCATCCTCTGAACTCTTTCGTTACTTGCAAATAAAAAGTTTCATACAAGCCAACAGTAACCAAAATGGAAACCTACAATCTATGTCTCCCTTTGAAACTATTTGCAAACGAGATCCCCACTCTCCCGGTATCATTTCACAACTTTACACTACATCCCTACATCCCACCCAAACCACACATCATCCATATATGGACCGCTGGCAGAAAGACTTAGACCTCGTACTACCCGAAGACACCTGGTCCCAGATATGGACCTCCACCAACTCATGCTCTAAGAGCGCTAAGATACTTGAGATAAACTACAAACTGCTCCTCCTTTGGTATATCACCCCCTCCCATGCTCATATATACACATGTTATGCATGTTTGGTGGTCGTGTACAGTTCTCCAGCCGTTCTGGTTGAAAATCTTCCCAATTATTTTAACCCTTATG
Organism: Nanorana parkeri; assembly: GCF_000935625.1. Taxonomy (NCBI): domain Eukaryota; kingdom Metazoa; phylum Chordata; class Amphibia; order Anura; family Dicroglossidae; genus Nanorana; species Nanorana parkeri. Next base: position 217,692 of record NW_017307639.1, read on the forward strand.
GGCACTCCCATCCCCCCCACCCCACTAACAGCATTACTCAACAACAAACCCACACATATTCCATTTACTAAATTCAAACTAATGCTCCATGTCCTTTCAGCCGCCAAGCTCACTATTGCTAGCTCATGGCTTACCAATAGAATCTCCTTTAAGGCCACTAAAAACGGAATACACTGGATTTTTTCTCACGAGAAACTTTTCGCACGTCTAGAAGACCAAATGCCGAAATTTGAGAAGTTATGGGAACCCTGGATCAGGCACTTCCTGCCACCAACCTTTGATCCACGCTTAATCAGTCTCTGAACTCCTCCTTTCCTAGGTACACAGCTGACCTGCTGGTGAAACGGACCGAACGTCACAACTACCCTAACTCCCCCCCCACCTCTTTGTTGATCTTTTCCTCTCCTGGTCTGCCTGGACCGCAAGGGTGGGATTCCCACCAACCTCATTCCCCCACTTTCTCCTATATGGATAGGCGATTGCTGAAAGTATACCACATATGCTGTATTGTCATCTGTTGTATAGCAATGCCTTTGTCTACATTATTATATACGCACACGCATGATGTTCGTGTAAGTGTGTTGTTTACCTATTGCTTTATTAAAAAAATAAAAAAACGTTTGGAAAAATAAAAAAAATGTCATAGGAATTTTAATGAGGGGAGAAAGGAGGAACCAGGGATGGCAAAATATATGCAGATTAAACATCAGCTTTAACATTAAGGGTTTATTGACATGATTGCGCTAAATGTGCATTGAGTTGAGCTTTTAGTCACCTAGAAAAACAATTCTTACATAGAGCGTTCACCAGCAGACCAGTCCAGGCCAAGGTAATAACTCAAGTTGAGGGAAGGAAAGTCATGTAATCTTCTGACCATAATCATGGGCATTCATTACTTCTGGAAGGACAGAGGTGGCAGGATATCAGTACACATAGTATAGTCACCTATGGCAAATTATAATGCCAGATGGATAGGTTTGTGGAGAACTTGCACCATCCCTCTTTCCCGTCTCAGAAACAGACTGCAATTTATGGAGAGTTGGCTGTATCTGTGGCTTGCTTAGCTTTATTACTAAATCTACCTTCAAAAGATTGTTCTAAAAATATATGAGTTCACATTGTGCAAACTTGTGGTCACCAGCGGTCTCAAGGAAAACTAGACTGATCAGCTGCAAAATCCACCTCAGCCGATTAAAATTATGCTTGAGCAGGCTCGGCCAGGTAACATCGATCAGCGTCATGGAGGGGTACCTCCTGTGTACTGCTGGGTGTTCCAAAAATAAGGTGAAGGACTCTGTGCTGCACAATGCAAGCTAATACTGCTGACAGTAAGCTGATCTGAGACTGTTTACTGGCTTTGATGAGCATAGGTGAACATGGGAAAAACCCGACACTCCCCACAAATTCATGCATATTTACTATATAAGCTAACTTATTATGAGGAACTACTTGATGCATACCTTCTCTCAAAAGAGAACACTGGCAGGTTGGATCACAATATGCTATCTTACAAAGGGTGCAGATTTGAAATCTGCTATGAATTCTATCTACTTTCCCTGCTACAATAATTATTAACTTCTTAGCTTTATTATGGTTGAAAGAGCCTACCTGATAGATTCCCTCGAAAAATACATAGGGGGGAATTTATCAAAACTGAAGCAGATTTGCACTGCAACCAATCAGCTTATCTGTCTCATTTTCAAATCTTACTTAAACAAACTGAAGAGAGATGCTGATTGGTTGCCATGGGCAACTGCTCCAGAGTCTGTTTACTCCAGTTTTGATAAATTCCCCCCATAGAGCTTCTGTAATATTTGACGTTTGGGAAACAGGACAGGTAGCAGCAGACATAACACTAATATTAACCCTAAAATTAGGAACTTTGTGTAATGGGCTGGCTTTGTCCAGGAGCAAACACTGGTATCCTACCAAAGGAGCTTTGACCAGAAGCATAGACATAATTAAAAAAAACAATGCAATTTTCTTGAGCATACAGTAAGGATTAGTAATCCAATGTAGTTGCTGGTTTTTCCAAGATGGTATAACAGTACAGTCCTGCAAATAGTTCTGTACAACATACAGAGTCCTGCAAAGTGGTGTTCCCAACTCAATGGCAGTAGCAGGAGATCTCACTCTTGCCAGACTTGGCACTTCATCAAATTCCTTCTATGTCCAAAAAAATGCCTTCTTTTGGCTTCACTGCGTTCCCCAAATAGCTCCTTGTGGTGCCACTATTGGGACAGTGACACAGTTTTTGTCACACCAATTCTCACACTCCCCTTTTACATGGATAGCTGACCACTCTTGCCTGCAAGGTGAGTAGCAAGTTCCCTTGTGCATCATCTAGGATTGCCACCTTTTGTTCAAACGAAACCTGAACACTCTTAGCGACACATGGACATTTTTTTCTTGGGAGAATGAGCTATTATTCATATGTAAATAGTGTCACCCATTCATAAGTCCCATCCCTTTTAGATTGTAAGCCGTCACGCGCAGGGCCCTCCTTACCATCTTGTCTTGAATTGTATTGTGATTGTAATGTCTTCCTTATATTGTAAAGCGCTGTGCAAACTATTGCCGCTATATAAATCCTGTATAATAATAATAATATTAAACAATAAAGGTGATCAGCGTCAGTAAGTGTAATGTGGAAATAAGAGCTACCAAGCACTAAGGAGATAACTAAATATCTGGAAAATGTGAAAAACAATATTGTGCCGAGCTAATAATCATACATATCTAGTAAATTAAAACAAATATATATGAGTCACATATATGAACCTTCAAACAAATGAGGTATAGAAAATATCTACACAAAGACAAAAAAGCGATATAGACAAAAAAAAGTCCCAAGGAAAAAACAAAAGCAAACAATGGTGAGTGAGCAAAAAAAATTCCTTAGATGATTCGCAGCCAATCTGCATATAACTCTCAGGTAAGGATAAAGGTAGACCCACAGAGCTAGGTCAAATGCGCTTTTTCCCTTCTTAATGGGGGAGGGAAGCCCATGCACAGAAAAGGCGATAAGGTCTCCTCAGATCACAGGTACCAGTATAAATCCAGGTGGAAAGAGAAAAAAGGACATAGTGCGTGACGTCCAATAAAATGCAATTTATTAAATAAAAATGTGTGTCTTCTGATGTCACTGCACTGAGCTGAGCCGGACTAACAGGTTTTTTTTTGCCCTGCTGGTCTGATCCAGCAATACCCAATGCTTGTACTGTTTACACCATTGTGAGTACGCATTTTTTATTTAATAAATTGCATTTTATTGGACGTTACACACTATGTCCTTGTCCTTTTTCTCTTTCCACCTGGATTTATACTGGTATCTGTGATCTGAGGAGACCTTATCGCCTTTTCTGTGCATGGGCTTCCCTCCCCGCTTAAGAAGGGAAAAAGCGCATTTGACCTAGCTCTGTGAGTCTACCTCCCCAGGTGAGCACTTGTTGTCATCACTCACTGGGTGGAGGTGAAGGTCTGAAGGTCTGCCTGCATTGTGTGATTATCCTTACCTGAGAGTTATATGCAGATTGGCTGCGAATCATCTGAGGAATTGTTTTGCACAATCACCATTGTTTGCTTTTGTTTTTTCCTTGGGACTTTTTTTGTCTATATCGCTTTTTTGTCTTTGTGTAGATATTTTCTATGCCTCATTTGTTTGAAGGTTCATATATGTGACTCATTTAAATATATTTTTCAATTTATTAGATATGTATGATTATTAGCTCGGCACAATATTGTTTTTCACAATAATAATAATATGTAAATATCTCAGCTGAGTCTATTTTTTAGTGGGGGGCCAGTAGCCCCTATCTTAATTTTGGTTTCTCCTGTTTGCCTGACATCTTGTGTCCGGGTTTCTGCTGCCATGAAACCCGGACACAGCATTCAAAACCTGGACTGTCCAGGTAAATCTTGTACACGTGGCAACCCTAGCATCATCATGGATGCCACACCCTGCCACACATCTAACAGAAAGCCCATGTCAACTGTTACTGACATAAATCTGAACAAGACAATAATGGCTGCAATGCTGGAAGGAGCTAGACATTTCAGCAAGCATCTTGGTGTTGGGCTTCTTAAAAATGTAAGATGGCAGTGAATGAATTAGTTTACAAATGTCCACCTGTAACAGAAAAAGGGATTTATATCAAGACCACATGCATCCAAATCCAGAGATAGCTGCACTTCATTCAAGACCACAAGCATGACACCTTTTATAATGAGCTTGGAGAGCCATTGCGCCTATCAAACTGATTTAAAATGCAGACTGAATGTAAATAATAGAACTCTGCCCATTGGCACAAGCCTTTAATATTTCCAACATACCTTTGAGCTTGTTATGAACTAATAAAAGTACAAAAAGTTTAAATTATCCTTCATGTTTTGACTGTAATATCCAGTAGTCAGTCTACATGAAAACAGAGAAAATGCACAAACAGCTAACTGCTGTGATCACTGCACAAACTGTTTTCTATGAAAAGACAGCACAATGCAAATGTTGACATGGGAGTTAATAGTCTTATCATATTGTCTTTTTACAGCTGGTCCTGTACACAGTTTGTTTTCCGGGAGGTGGTAACCTCTCTCACTGGTGATGTTGGCTGGTTACATGCTAGTCACATTCTATGCCTCATTTGTTTGAAGGTTCATATATGTGACTCATTTAAATATATTTTTCAATTTATTAGATATGTATGATTATTAGCTCGGCACAATATTGTTTTTCACAATAATAATAATATGTAAATATCTCAGCTGAGTCTATTTTTTAGTGGGGGGCCAGTAGCCCCTATCTTAATTTTGGTTTCTCCTGTTTGCCTGACATCTTGTGTCCGGGTTTCTGCTGCCATGAAACCCGGACACAGCATTCAAAACCTGGACTGTCCAGGTAAATCTTGTACACGTGGCAACCCTAGCATCATCATGGATGCCACACCCTGCCACACATCTAACAGAAAGCCCATGTCAACTGTTACTGACATAAATCTGAACAAGACAATAATGGCTGCAATGCTGGAAGGAGCTAGACATTTCAGCAAGCATCTTGGTGTTGGGCTTCTTAAAAATGTAAGATGGCAGTGAATGAATTAGTTTACAAATGTCCACCTGTAACAGAAAAAGGGATTTATATCAAGACCACATGCATCCAAATCCAGAGATAGCTGCACTTCATTCAAGACCACAAGCATGACACCTTTTATAATGAGCTTGGAGAGCCATTGCGCCTATCAAACTGATTTAAAATGCAGACTGAATGTAAATAATAGAACTCTGCCCATTGGCACAAGCCTTTAATATTTCCAACATACCTTTGAGCTTGTTATGAACTAATAAAAGTACAAAAAGTTTAAATTATCCTTCATGTTTTGACTGTAATATCCAGTAGTCAGTCTACATGAAAACAGAGAAAATGCACAAACAGCTAACTGCTGTGATCACTGCACAAACTGTTTTCTATGAAAAGACAGCACAATGCAAATGTTGACATGGGAGTTAATAGTCTTATCATATTGTCTTTTTACAGCTGGTCCTGTACACAGTTTGTTTTCCGGGAGGTGGTAACCTCTCTCACTGGTGATGTTGGCTGGTTACATGCTAGTCACCTGTCACATTCATAAAAGCATTTTTATATTATGCTTATTAATATATTTACACAAAAACCTTCTCTGCACCAAATTCTGAAAAACATATACTGTATGTGATCAACAGATCTGTTCCTAAAGATTTTATATTGCAAACGTTAAACAAGCTGATGTCTTGTGTTACTATTAAATGCTGGCTTAAATTGGACCTGAACAAGTAAAGATCTTATAGGGAACATCTAGAAATGTTAATTAAGCAGAACCCTATGTCCTTTTTTTCTTGAATTTCTCCTGGTAAAAAGCAGTACATTTCTTGTGCCTAGCACTATAGGTGTATATCTGCTGTGTGAGAGGCTCAGCTCGCTCTGACTACTAGTTTCACTAGATATTGAGTGAGATTTGGTGATGTCACTACTTTGCTGCTCTCTGTTCTCCTTGTTGGAGGCACTGGCGGAACTACCAGGGTCGCAGCGGTCGCAATTGCGACTTCTATTATAATGTATTGCTGGGACTTGTAGTCCCGCATAGCTGGTGGTAGTCTACATTGCTGTATGATGATTATACAGCAATGCAGAATAGCTCCAACTATGTGGGACTACAAGTCCCAGCAATGCATTATTTGTTTAAGTATGGATACACCAGTGCCAATACTGGGCATTTTCACGAGTACTCACACTCGTGAAAATGCCCCGATACTAAACGCAGATACCGGTGTTCTGTCGAGAACGCCGACGTAGTCGAATTTGCCGACCTCAGCATCTGCGCTTGCGCATAGACCAGTGTTATTGAGGAAACCGGGATTTATTCACAAAGTATTTCGTTTAAATCGTTAATTGTGACTGTTAATGATATTCCATCCATCATTTACTGCCACCCATCATTTACTGCCATGGACGGCATATTATTAACGGTCACAATTAACCATTACAAACAAATTCTTTGATAATGTAGCCCCTATATAATATACATATATGTGCTATCACAGCGATTCTTGTTCCTAACTGTAAGGAGTTAACTTGTCCCTGTGTGTGATCTGAAGCAGAGATTTGTGGGGATTGCAGTGCAGAGCTGACACTGGGGATTGCTAATAGAGCTCTTGTGAACTACCACTCCCAGGATGCTGTGCGAGAGGAAGGAGGAGGGCTATGTACTGCAGTGACTGAGCGTGCCCAGTCTGACTGGGGGATCTGGAGGAGACAGGCCTGTGTGCGGCACTGTGTGAATTAGGACTGCATGCAGCAGAGCTGTGTGATTCCCACTGACAGATTGGGACACACAGAATCTGTACAGCAGCGCTCTGAAGGACGGATGTTCATCTGCTGAACCAGAGAGACTGTGTTCGAGCGCCTGAACCGAGGCCTAGTCGCATGGCTGAACCAGCCGCCGGAGTGATCCAGCCAGCCCAGCAGAGAGGGAGCCAGACGGAGCCAATTGAGAGGACTGCAAACATCCTGGATGGGTGAGGACCTTTTGTCGGGGACCCAGATGACTTCCCTCTCTGTCGCCTGAACTGAAGAGAGGGAGAGAGAGGGCGCCCAGTTCCTGCCAGCAGTCTTCATATCTTTCCAACTGACCTGAGGATTGGTGAGAGGCCTTTGGCCACGTTGACAACCTGTTTGCTGTTCATATCTGCACTACAGTAAGGGCCCCAACGCCGGCTAGCTTAGGACACCACTACTGGCCAGTAGTATAGGGAGGTTCGGACATTGTTAAAGGGAGACCTTAAAGGGACCTACACCCCATTCAGGGGAAAGCCTTTAGAGACAATTGGCCTCACATACCTCAGTACTGACAGCAGATAGCTGCAGTTACTGGGTCGCAGAGTGCCTCAGCCTGTTAATACACATTACTGTTGGTGATTTCTGTCATTACTATTGTATCATAGTTGTTCATCTCTGAATTGTCAGTAAATCTGCTATAAAACTGTTCAAAGGTGTGTTGGTGTGCTGTGGATCCACGCTTTGGGCGTTACATTGGTGTAGTGGGGTAGAAATATCCGGTTATTCAGCGGCTCCTTCGGGGGTGAGCGCTACACAAATAAATGGCGATTTCCTCGTTAACCCGTCTGTACGTAAGCGCAGATACTGGGTCAGCGTTCTCGTCCGAACACCGCACTAAAATTTTAAACAAGCGGTTGCCTGAGGTCCCGTGCTTGCTGGGGACCTCGGCAGCCTTTCTGTTAACATGCGGTGCCATGGAGGTTGGGGGTGCCCTTCATGGTTTCTTGCACCGGGGCCCTGAAGGTTCTAGTTACGCCTCTGGTTGGAGGTAAAGCTTCAGGGCAAGGATCTCTCTTAAGGTGCCCATACACTGTACGATTATCGTACGATAATCGCGGGAAATCCCACGATTGTACAATAATCTCAAAGTGTATGGAAGGCATGCGACCGTTTCTACTGTACGATCACACGTCTTCCAACGGACAAGCAGGCTGGAAAACCCGCCGAGAATCGTACGATTATCGGCGGGTTAGTGGCGTGCTTGTTCGACAACTGCCAAACGGGCCGGTGTGCGCACACGTACACTGCCCGTTCAGCATTGCAGTCATCGGAAGCCCGCCCCACAGCGGGGCGAGCTTGCGATGATCGCAAGTATGATGTGCCTGTCCAAGATGGGCAGATCGTACGTTTTTTAAATTACTTTACAACCTTTGCAAGACATAAGTCTTGCGAGGGTTGTAAAGTGTATGGCCAGCTTTATTCTGCCTCACCCATTCTGTAAAGCTGTGCTTTCTTCACCTCTCTTGCACCTTCTTGAATATCCCCCATCCAGTCATTAGATCACCAATCATTAGGGGAAATGTCTGACATAAGACAGCAAAGCCTGCTCCTGTACAATGATGGCACCTCCACAAAAAACAAGGCATGGAAAGTCAGTAATGTGGAAGATGTCAGCTTCAGTGGGACCACAGGCAATACTAAGGACTAGCCATGCACCCTCTGCTTTCCTTTTTTTTTGGGGTACAGGCATCTTTTTAGCCACTGATTTTAGTTGTTAATGGTAGCTACCAGCACAAATAATCTTTGTATTAACACATTTCTGAAACACATTTTTTGCTGCCTGATACTCGTTGGAGCTAAAGAGGGAAGTAACAAGATTGTTGAGTTACTAGGCATGCCCAAACTGTCAAACCTTCATGCTCTTGCTGGATTGGATTAGATTATCTGTGGAAAGCTCATACTCCGCCAGCCATGT
>NW_017307639.1:226836-244085 GCF_000935625.1 Nanorana parkeri
GATTAGATTACTTGTGAAAGACTCATTCACCCCCAGCCATGTTTTATTAATGTGCAGGAAATTTCTAGATCTTTACTTTTTCAGCCCTAAGCTACAATAATTCACTCTACAAGTGTTACCAGTGCACACATAGGTCTCCAATTAGCACAGAAACCTTTTGCTGTATACACATTGGGACTGTGCAATTTCCACCAAACCAGGAGTTCAACATATTGTCAGGCAATGATTCAATTTTTGTGTGCTACAGTGCTGTAACATGTAATAGCATTTTTACTTGGTGTAGATAGCAATTGGTGTTCAGATGGTGGTCCGCAAGATGTGGTAAAAATAATACTGATCTAAACAAAAACCTGAAATCTGTACAGATTCACAGTCTAAGCTGGTCAAGCCTATTTTTACAGCAGCCAAGCAGGTAATAGCCCTGAGCAAGGAATTCCAGCAATTCCCTTTATGGAAGTCAACCGCCGGGTCTCACCTTATGATCTGTCAAAAGCTCACTGCTTTTAAAAGACACAATGGCAACATTCTGGAAGGTATGGGAGCCATGGGTCAAGCCTTACAGGTTTAACAGGGCTCTTTGGCGTCTCACCAGGGCTCTTTTGTGTCTCATCAGGGCTCTGTGGGGTCTCACCAGGGCTCTGTGGGGTCTCACCAGGGCTCTGGGTCTAACAAGGCTGGATAGACCTCACAGAGCCCTGGTGAGACTGCACAGAGCCCTGATGCCCTGGTGAGACCCCAGAGAGCCTTGGTGAGCCACTACAGAGCCCTGGTTTTACCAGGACTCTTTGGGGTCTTACCAGGGCTCTGAAGGGTCTCCCCAGGGTTATGTGGGGTCTCACCAGCCTGGTTAGTCCCCACAGAGCCCTGGTGAGACCCCAAAGAGCCCTGGTGGGACTCCACAGAGCCTGGTTTTACCAGGGCTCTGTGAGGTCTCACCAGGGCTCTTTGGGGTCTCAACAGGGCTCTGAGGGTGTCTAACCAGGTTGGTGAGACCACACATGTCCCTGGTCTGACCCTATAGTGCCCTGTTGCTGGTCAGACCCTACAGAACCCTGGTGAGACCCTACAGAGCCCTGGTTACTGGATAAACCAGGGCTCTTCGGTGTCTCATCTGGGCTCTGTAGGGTCTTACCAGGCTGATTAGACCCTACAGAGCCCTGGTGAGACCCTTTGGAGTCTCACCAGCACTCTGTGGGGTCTCACCAGCCTGGTTAAACCCCACAGAGCCCTGGTGAGACCTTACAAAGCCCTAGTTCAACCAGGGCCCTGTGGTATCTCACCAGGGCTCTTTGGGGTCTTAGCAAGCTGGTGAGACCCCACAGATGGGGCCCCATGTCTAGGTTTCACATAAGGCCTCGCAAACTCTAGAGCCACCTGTGCGTGGTGCGTGGCTGGCGAACAGCCCGCCGAACACCCTGGCAGTACGTGTGTTCGCCGAACACACAAACTGCTGATGTTCGAGTCCAACTCACGTTCGGCTCGAACATCGAGCCCAACCCTATTAAAGACTATGCCTTTCTCTACCCTCTGGACTCTAATGCGTTCCATAAGACGCACCGGACCATAGGACACAGGGAGGTCTGGTGCGCCTTATGGAGCACTCGACACACCGTAGCTTCTGTCGCAGCTTCTGTGACAGAAGCTGTGACAGAAGCTGCAGTTAGTGACCGCTGAGACAGGTGGCGCTGTGATTACAGCGCCACGGTCTCAGTGATCACACAGAGCAGACGAAGAACGTCCTTTCTTCGTCTGCTCTATGGTTATCTCGATCACCGCCGCTGCTCGGTTTGAATACAAGTGATCTAATCAGATCAGTTGTATTAACCCCTTCGTGACGGGAGACGTACACTGTACGTCCTGCCACAAAGGAACCAAATGACTTGTCACGTACAAGGCTGGTAACCGCTGAGAATCAGCAGTTACCATTCATTAATGTATCCCTCAGTTTAGAGGCATCCATTAATGAAAGGGTTAACCTTTTTCAGACACCCGATACCTTAATATTGGGTGTCTGAGAGTCAAAGCAGAGCAGCCACACATGCCGGCTTTTGCCGGCATTCTGACAGCTCGTATAGATCGAGAGATATCTCTCTCAAGCTATACTGGCTTTTTTTTTTTTCTTTCACTTTCAGGAATAGATACTTAATGTATCTATTCCTGAAAGAAGAATGTTTCCGTTTTCTGATCGTTGTTGTAACAATCAGAAAACTAGTGACAGCTGAATCCTGAACTGCTGCAGGATCAGTGTCACTAACTTATTATCAGCTGTTCTGAAGTTTGAAGCAGCCTGTTAAAAAGTGGTATTTTTTTAGTTTTTTCCTCTTTTTTTATATTTTATTTGTCCTAAGTGAGGCGTTAGACACACATATGTGATATAAATATGTAGCCCTATCTGTCCTCTAAAAAACAATATATAATATGTGTGGGTGCACTTTGTAAGAAAGTATATTACTGACGTGGAAGATTCACACAGCAAAAATGTGAAAAGTGTGTCAGTCATTTACGAACAGAAACTAAAAACAAGCTCAGTCATGAAGGGGTTAAACGAGCAGTGGCTCCTACTGCACATTTTGCTCTGCTTTAGCAGGGCTAAATGTACAAAAAAACTACTCGCCCCGCGCCCGAAACTGCATGTATCGGGCATCGGGATTTGCTCCATAAGACGCAGGCACATTTTGCCCCTCCTTTTGGGGGGAAAAAGTGTGTCTTATGGAGCGAAAAATACGGTATACCTAACCCCATCAAGTGAACAGACAAAGGGGTTATTTGAACTAGTTACATGCTTGCTCTCATACTTTTCTTTTCCTTTTCAGTTTGGTCATAGACTGATAATCTTATGCCTGGGCAATCATTTATAAGTAATTCACATTCTGTTAGTGAGTGGGAAAGCCAGAATCCCACCAATGGGATATATAAGCCCATGGGCAAACAACATATAGTTTAAAAAATAATTTAAAACGCTGCAATGCAAATATCTTTATTTTAACAATGGGTTTGGCCAATTGTCAGTAGAGAATATTTTTTTTAGCAGTTGCTCATGTCTTACTACAGGGCCCTGCTCAAACAAGATTACAAAAAGACAGAATAATAGGTGGGCAACTAAAGGGATGGATTTAAGGGGCTCATTTATAGGTAAATAATATACGTATGATTAGCATGAAAATACCAGGAAGTGTGTACAACTTTACAGAAACCGTGTATGGGATTAGATGGTAAGTCACAAAGGCAATGTTTTAAGGGAAAAGTTTAGTTCTATGAAGGTTGATTGGAAGTGAATGAGAGATTAGCACGGGGCTCTAGGAATACAAACAAAACTGCACAAACGTGAAATGACTTTTTGGCTAGAAATTGTTATTCAAGTGTGTTTTTCTTATCTGTACAAACACATTAATTGTATGCAGGATCAAAAGGGTTATTGTAAAAAAAAGTATCCACTCAATTTTATTTTAGGAAATTCTGAAAATAAAGAAAACCATGTCAAGTAAACATAAACAAAACACATTATCAAAGAAAAAAAATGTAAATACTAGAATGGCTTTAGTTTGGGTCAAATCTGAGTTTGGTTTAGCTATATTCAGATTTTGAAAATGTTGAAAGACAAGTATAATCTATATGGAAAATGACCAATAAACACAAATGTAAAAGTATTAGATCTATTCCATACAGCAGAGAAAAATGTGCAAAGTACAAGTGCATACAGCAATCAATGAACAATGGATGTTTCAATGAACAGACTTCATTTTCTATGGTTTAGCTCTAGTGTGTCATTACCAGCGTATACACCACCTTATTATGTAATCCCAAATATTTTAGTATAAGTTGATTTACAACTATGTTGCTAAAAAACAACAACATTTAGTTACATCAGTACTCATCTGATGCATTCATATTTCATAATGAAAGGCAAATAATAACTTCTTCCTTTTAGGACTATTATAAATTCATGTTATACAAAAAAAACACATCCTGTAACCAGCATGTCACTGCAAAACGAAATTTCCAGACAAGATTAATACATTTTTATGAAATTGTTATTTAAAGAGTCAGATCCACAGCATACAAACAACTATGTGGTTTGTTCCTTCCATGGCAGTTCCTAGCAGGTCACAAAACACAGTAAAGCTTTATTTGACAGAGTAGGCACATTTAGACCAGACCTTCTACTGTCTCACATGGGTGATAAGTATCTAATCATTTCCAGATTTGTTACTATGGAAAACTAGTCAAACAATGACCCCATCTGAAAGCGTGCATAATCAGAGTAAATTGATCACAACGTGTCCCCATGAGATTTAACAATAAACACACAATACATTGTGTGATCTCGGCAGTGTTCAATTTTGAAAGGTACATTTTGTGTTTATTGTTCCAATCATTTTCCCCTACCCTATGTTTCTCTTATGTTTTAACACTTTGAACCTTTAGGACCACATTCGTCTCTACAGCGCAGTCCAACAAACCCAAAAACTGGATATAGACCTCCATACCAAGAGACTTCTATACAGGACCTCCAAAACGGGTAGACAAAACTCATGACATTGCCCACCAAATAACAACATCGAGCTGTGTTAATCTTTTTATTTTGTAAGCAACCCCCTGCATGGCACTCACATGGTATCTACAATTATCCTCTGCTAATATGAATGGGTTAAATGATCCGTAGTACATGATATGTAGCCCTGTACCCCCTTTTCCACTTACAGAGCTAGGTTATTTTTCTTTTAAATAAATATTAATGTCATTTTATTGGTATCTATCTACCAGTAGCTGCCTCATTTCCCACCCTCGGCTTATATTCGGGTCAATACTTTTTCCCAGTTTTTTTTGCTAAAATTAGGTACCTCGGCTTATATTCGGGACGGCTTATACTCAAGTATATACGGTATGTACTACTGAAGCACAGTGATAAGCTTATACATTAACCAGATTCTGATCAGCCTCTTTTTTCTTCAGAAAAAATAAAATAAACTAATATACTATCTAAGTTTGATTTCAAACAACATTTACAGCATATACCCAAGGTGCCAATCTCTAGGCCATGTGTGGCATGTGGCCTTCCTAGGCCTTTATTTACCACCCATGAAATGTTAGTGTGTGTTTTTACAGCAGATTTGTTTCCCACCCTTTATTTTTGGGTTCGTGCTAGGAAATGCAGAACCTTTGCCCACTTGCATAGAAATCTAAAAACATTGGGAAATACACAATGAAAAGCCAGGACGTTTGTGTTACTGATGGTTGTACTGGACTTATTTACAAACCAGTCCAAAGCTCAACGATGACGTTCATTATTCAGTAAGTCAAAGAAACCAGACAGATTTCAGTTTATTGTAGCCAGGCCAGTGAAAGATTGATTCTGTGTGGTTGCTGAGGGGTTCTGTACTTTACTCATTGTTTTTTTGTCTTATTTAATAGGTCTGACAGCTTTCCTATTATACATCAACATCGAAAAAGATAACATAACACAGTTTAAAGCTGAACTCTACAGTTGAAATACACGTTTTGATTGTCCTATCTGTCTGTAACACTTTTGTGATTCATACATCCTTGCCAGACATCACAGGCAGGGGAGTGATATCACATTCTATTAACAAAAATGTTGCTTTTTCTGTGTATCATTCACCTGTAGATCCTCAAATCCTCTCCGAAATTGGTGCTGACACTGTACTTCCTTCTGGAGGGGGGCTACTTTTGTTCCCAATGATTCCTGCAAGCTTGCTCCTGTGTTGGACTACAATCTCATGTTTTATTTACTATTTTGTATTGAAATTATAGTTTATAACAGGAGTTAGCTTGGTGCGTGGCTACTTTACAACACACACAGGAACCATGGGGAACAAAAGTAGCCACCCTCCAGAAGGAAGGACAGTGTCAGCACTAATTCAAAGATGATTTTGGGGATCTACAGCGGGGGCACAAATAAGCTACATTTTTGTGAATAGTTAGGGTACTTGAATGCTTTTTTAAGATTAAACTCCTGAGATTAGTGTCACTTTTAGGAATACAGTGGTATCAACTCATTGTCAGCAGCCTCCTGATTGGACAATGAAGGAGAAGCGGCACACCATGTCATCAACTCTGCTCTACATGTAACTATTTTTAAAGGGACAGACAACTGCACAAAGCATTAAAATATGCTTTTAGATGTGCCTGGAGATAGGAAATCTGACCTGAAGGGAAAAAGGAGATATATACATGAAAAAAATATTTAACTGACAATGAAATAAATAAATCAAAGGCAAATAATATAAACTTTATGGCTGATGATGCCACAGTTTTGGTCAGTATGAATGAGGTTATTTCATAGAGAAATCTTTGAATACACAAGGGTGTTAAAGAGAAAATGGTAATCTGAAGTAAACACAGCCAGAGGTATGAGGAAGTTTGTATGATGAACCCTGTGTAACGTAACACCCATCTGGAATGTCAGACAAACAGCACTAACATGCATTCAAGACACAATATTATCAAGGCTTTAAGTAAGTTTTAAGGAAAATACGTGAAATATTGTAATAAAGACAGGACCCCACCTGCCAGTATGACTGAATCCATGAATTATTTATTCTGTCATTGTGGTATGAAAAGCAGAGTTAAAGTATAAATAAAGTCAACATTATTCTTAATAGAATAGGGAAGGGTTCGAACCCCTGTCAGGTTTTATTTCTTTCAGGGAGATTCACCCTCTCTATTTATTTTACCACAAGATGATCGTAAACCAAAAGATTATTGTTGTTGCTGGAACATGAATAGAGAATTTCCCAACATGTACACTTCTTTTGGCTACAACTGTCCAAAAATGGGATTTCTCCGCACTACCTGTTGTGTCTTGGGAGAAAATGTGAGGAAATAGCTCACTAATGGGAGACATTAGTACAAGGAAAAAAACAGACATGGCTTAAGCCTTGCAAGTGCTGTCCAAAACTAACAAAAATCCTGTCTTTCAGTCGGTGCAAGGCTGTCTCCAATTATATTACCAGTGGCAAAGATCTGGCAATTTAGAGCTTCTGCAAGGAACAATATGAGCACTTCTGACCTTTGAAAAATCTCTGTTCACTGGGGCCTTTCCTTCCCTCTTCTCAGTGAGAGGAGGTGTTGAAGTAAGTGTCTATGAATGCACTGCTCCTGTCTGTCTAGTCCCAAGATACACAGCAACAGGTACCATTATGTTTGAGAGTGAAGAGTAGAGATGAGCCTGGGCTTGGTGTGAGCTAGACATGTGCACCTGCCAAAAATTTGTTTTAGTTTCGTTTTGATTCGGATTTTGCATATTTAATTTTCCGGATTCGGATCCGTAATTTAATTTGTTGCGGGATTCGGATTTGGACGAAATTCGTTAGCAGTAGTCGTTTTTCAGATTCGGGTTCACAGTTGAAATTCGTTAGCGGTAGTCTGGTTGAAATTTCATTTATTGGACGAAATTCGTTAGCAGCAAAGTGACAGAAAAATTCTTTTTTTTTTTTTACAGTCTGCAGAAGATGAAAAAAAAAAAAGTGTGAGGTTCCCCCCCCAATTCATACCAATACATTTTGTTTATTGGACAAAATACGTTAGCAGCAAAGTGACAGAAAAAAACATTTTTTTTTATACAGTCTGAAGAAGATGGAAAAAAAAAAAAGCGTGAGGTTCCCCCCCAATTCATACCAGACCCTTTAGGTCTGGTAGGAATGTTAGGAGGACCCCCAAAGTTAAAACAAAAAAAGAAGTGCGTGGGGTTCTCCCCAAAATCCTACCAGACCCTTTAGGTCTGGTAGGAATTTTAAGGGGGAACCCCAGCCCCAAAAAATGGGGGGGGCAAAACGTGGGGTTCCCCCTAACAGTCCTACCAGACCCTTGATCCGAGCACTGGCCCGGCAGGGCAGGAAAGGGGGGGCAATCGAGCACCCCCTCCCTGCGCCTTACCAGGCTACGTCACGGCTCGCTCCGCCCATTTGTTGACATTTGGGCTGAATGTCATTTTGCGGCGAGTTTTCGTCGGGTTCGGGTGGTCGTCGTGCAGCGGGACATTTTTTATTTCGGCGGGTCGGCGGGGGTCGTGCATCGTGATTGACGCTGGATTACAGTGATGGAGCCATTTTTTTTTTTTACATTAAAGGAATAGTCAAAAATTTAGTCTTGGTTTTTTTTCAATTAAAGGATTTTATCTAAAAGTCTGGACTTTTTACTAACTATTTGATTTAACCCTTTAGTGAATGGGTAGGGGTACAGGTACCCCTTACTCATTCACAAGAGGGGAGGGCGGCATCTGGGTGCCCTCTTATTTAAAGGGGTACCACGATGCAAATAAGCCCCCTTGCCTGCAGACCCCCACAACCACCGGGTCAGGGTTGTGAGGAAGAGGTCCTTGTCCCCATCGGCACGGGGACACCCTACCAATTCCGAGGGCACGTGGCCTGGTAAGGCGCTCGATCGCCCCCCCTTTCCTGCCCTGCCGGGCCAGTACTCGGGTCAAGGGTCTGGTAGGACTGTTAGGGGGGACCCCACATTTTTTTTCCCTTTTTTGGGGGCTTGGGTTCCCCCTTAAAATTCCTACCAGACCTAAAGGGAACCCCACGCACTTTTTTTTGTTTCAAGTTGGGTCGGAAGGGTCAGGTATGAATTGGGGGGGAACCTCACGCTTTTTTTTTTCATCTTCTGCAGACTGTAAAAAAAACAAAAACATTTTTTTTCCTAATGTCACTTTGCTGCTAACGCATTTCGTCCAATAAACGAAATTTCGACCGGACTACCGCTAACGAATTTCGGGAAATTGGGAATTCGGATTCGTTTTAGCTGTAATTCGGATGCATCTGAATCTCCGAATTTCCGAAATTTCATCCGAATTTCGATTCGTTTGTATTCGTTTTAGCTGTAATTCGGATGCATCCGAATCTCCGAATTTCCGAAAATTCGTCCGAATTTCGATTCGGAACGAATCGCACATGTCTAGTGTGAGCCCAGTTTGGTCTGAGTTCTTCCAAGCCCACTCAAAACTGCCTGCCAGATCCCAAGAGGTGCAGCCGCCACTGAGTGGGCTGGGAGAATGGAGTAATGGTCTATGTTTTGAGCAGGCTTGGCCGAACTCAGATGAAGTTGGTTCACACCAAGCCCAGGTTCATCTCTAGTGAACAGGTGTCTCCCTGCCTGAATTTTTTCAGAGGAGACATTTGCTTGTCTATGGCAATGCTTAGCTTGGTGAGTTAGCATACTCTAACTTGTGGTAATTTAAAGAGAAACTTTTATAGTTCAGCTTAGGCCCCATTCACACTGAGCGATTTATCGCGCGGTAATTCCCGTGATATCGCTGCTATTTACCGCGCGATATCGCTCTCCAATGCATGGCAATTAGGGTTCTGTCCGTCGCTGTTGCGGGTTGTGCGTCGCTACAGCAGGACCCTTTTTGAAACGGATTTTGCCACGATTCTAGCTTGCTCAATGCAAACATTTGCGCGTTATCGATTCAGGTGTTTCATGAAATGTCCTTACTACTAAATATTCCACGGTCAACTGTCAGTGGTATTATAACAAAGTGGAAGCAACTGGGAACAACAGCAACTCAACCACGAAGTGGTAGGCCACGTAAAATGGCAGGGTCAGCGCATGCTAAATTGCACAGTGCGCAGAAGTGGCCAACTGTCTGCAGAGTCAATAGCTACAGACCTCCAAACTTCGTGTGGCCTTCAGATTGGCACAACAACAGTGTGTAGAGAGCTTCATGGAATGGGTTTCCATGGCCGAGCAGCTGCATCCAAGCCTTATATCACCAAGTGCAATGCAAAGCATTGGATGCAGTGGTGTAAAGCACGCCACTGGACTCTAGGGAAGTGGGAGTTCTCTGAAGTGATAAATCACGCTTCCCCATTTGGCAATCCGATGGACGTGTCTGGGTTTGGCAGTTGCCAGGAGAACGGTACTTGGTGGAGGGGGGATTGTGGGGGGTTGCTTTTCAGGGGTTGGGCTTTGCCCCTTAGTTCCAGAGGCATCAGCATACCAAGAGATTTTGGACAATTTCATGCTCCCAACTTTGTGGGAACAGTTTGGGGATGGCCCCTTCCTGTTCCAACATGACTGCGCACCAGTGCACAAAGCAAGGTCCATAAAGACATGGATGAGCGAGTTTGGGGTGGAGGAACTTGACTGGCCTGCACCTCAACCCAATAGAACATCTTTGGGATGAATTAGAGCGGAGACTGCGTGCCAGGCCTTCTCGTCCAACATCAGTACCTGACCTCACAAATGTGCTTCTGGAAGAATGGTCAAACATTCCCATAGACACACTCCTAAACCTTGTGGACGGCCTTTCCAGAAGAGTTGAAGCTGTTATAGCTGCAAAGGGTGGGCCAACTCAATATTGAACCCTACGGACTAAGACTGGGATGCCATTAAAGTTCATGTGCGTGTAAAGGCAGGTGTCCCAATACTTTTGGCAATATAGTGTATATGTAAACAGAGCCTTGTAGTTAATGGAAATTATGTTATTTTATGCTGGTATGCACACCAAGAAGCCAGAAAGCAGACTGGGATGTCAGGCAGTTGAAAGGACATCAGCTGTTGGATATATCACTAACCTATCACTTATCATTCTTCAACTGACTCTTGAGCTGCACAGACAACAAAGAAAAACTAAAAAGAGGCCAAATAATATGTAAGAGGGCATGTAATATGTAAGCATGTGCAATTACAAGAACTTTTACTTACCTGGTCCTCACCCCTCCAGAAGTCAGCACTCACCTGTCTCCTCTAAGCTCAGGCTCATGGCATCCTCACATATAATGCAGGGCTGTTGCATGTGATGACTTTCAGCAGGCCTCGGTCTGCTGGAGCATAGGAGAAAAGAGGCTGCTAAATGTTCCTGACAAGATAACAAATCTTCCCTTCACATTACTTCAGCTCCTGGCCATTCACATTAGCAATGTATATCTGCACTTTTCAGCAGCAGTCAAAGCATGTTGAGGAATGTGTTTTGTAAACTCAGTTTTAATGTGTTAGTCTAATTAAGTTTATATGGTTTTACCTGCAGTTAACAAGTTTCAATTCATCGGTTCACGTGCCTTTACATCATTTTTCTTCAGTTGACATTAGTTTATATCAGATAACTATGTTTCCTACAGCATAAGCACCCAAAAAACAAGTTTTCGAGTCCCATAGCAAATATTTGAATAGGCACTGGCCCTACAGAAAAAACAGCGCTGTACAACATCCTAATTATCATTGCAGGTAAAAAAGGACTGAAGAAGATGTGGTGGTAATATTGAGGTAAGTACAGATCTAGAGTACAGAGTGGAGGGGAAGGGTAGGTCTTATTCAGCCAGGGGGGCTAGAAATTTGTTTTACATTGTGTAAAAGTACACTTAATGGGGCAGCACAAGATATATGGAATGACGCGTTCAGCAACAGCAAACGTATAGCATGGCATATAGAATGAAATGAGGCATTGCGAAATAGGGAACATGAGGCTGTGCAGAAAAGTGAATGTACAGCATGGCATATGGATTGTGCCAGTACAGAGTAGGGAATGTACAGCATGGCACACAGAATGAGTCAGTGCTGAATAGTGAATGTCCAACATAGCATACAAAGTGTACTAGCAGAGTTATGTTGCTACATTACGGGCCCGCTCACACTACCTCCCTGTGCTAATATGCATGTTTCAACACACATTGATGCGATGTTGTGTCATTCAGTCAGAATGGCAACCCAACACCCCTTGCAAACAGAGGTAAGTTGTACCACACTGCAATGCATGGTAATAATTGGTTAACTGCATAATGTGCTGAAACGCAGAACCACAGTGTGAACGAGCCCTAATATGAAAAACCTGCAGCTGCTGATAAGGCTGAGACTTAACCTGCTCTATCCACCTTTTCAAAATAATAAGACAGAGTGAAAGCTCAGCCCCAGGGATGAGGAGCAGTGGGCAGCTCTGTAATTAAATTCTGTCCCATTCAAACCTCCATTAGCTCAGACCTGCATGTGTAGTGACAGTACACACAATTGCTCATTTCACTTGTAAACAAAAAGCCAGCAGAAGAAGGTTTCCACTACTCACTTGTTCTGCTCGACTGTGTATTAGACAAAGTCTTCAGTTACAGCTGAGCCCATCAAAGGAAGCAATAGTGGCCACCTCTTTGCAGCAATCGGCTGAACTGTCACTGCAGAGCAGGAAGGCATTTCCGTAGAGGAAAGGCATAGATCAGGTTGTACTGAACCCACAGAGTCACCAGAGCATCCGCTGCTTCAACCAGAGAATCTCTGCTCCTAGAGACAACCTTCTCCAGTAGGGATGTCCTGATACCGATACCAGGCATTTTCACAAGTACCTGTACTCAATGGGGAAGCAAGGAGAGAAAGGAGCATTAGAGTTAATGTAATAGTCAATGTTGTAAGCAGTGAACTGGAAGCTCAAAATATTCAGTTCCATATTCAGGGAAAACAGCAGGAACCGATGTTTGTTGACCTTGCAGGCCGAAAAGGCCCTTATGAGGAGATTTAAACACCACACGGAGTTCAGATTATCTGTAACGCTAAAAGAATCGTATGAAGAAAAGGAGAGGGATAAGGAAACCACAGCATACCACAGTATACCACACAATAGGCTCCAGACAACATAGGAAGAACACTGGGGTACAGAAAACAGTGTAGTGATGAAGACTGGAGTTCTTTCACCCCATCTATAGATTTCCTGCAAGGAATTAGACACACAGTGCGAGGACCAGCAGGACCAAAAGTGCCACTGTCCAGTATGTGATCGAGGAAATGCCTTCCCTCAAAGGTAGGAGAATAAGGCATTCTTTAATCATATAATCTACATTTCAAATGCAAAACAAAGTGCTCTACACATATCGACGTCCTTGTCATGCAAGAGACAAACTTTTATTGAGCCCTCCATAAGTGATTTTCCAAAAAGATTGCTCCCTTAATGGTGCACAGACTGAAAGAATATCAGAAGTGGATATAAGAGGCCTGGAAGACACAGTGCATGCCTCAGGCTCAGACAGCAGAGATATAGAAGCACATCTGTGCATTGGCAACCCATTTTAAATTATTGCAACTCCAAAGTTCAAAACTGTGAAGTAACTGACATTACTGGAAATCGATTGTTCATAATCATTAAATGAGTTGTGACTGTCCCTCCACGTCCATACATATCATGCAGGGTGGAACGTGGTTCTATTCCTTTTAGAATGGTGCTTTAATGCACAAATACAGTATAGCAACACAGTGGTACTGCAGCACAGCATAATATACATGACATGCTTTGTGGTTCAAAGCATTAAAATATACTGCAGGGTGATTATTACCTTAATGCAATGCACGTTAACACATGAAAATACTGGGGGAAATTAATTAAATATGGAGCAGTTACCCTTTAGTAGTTAAATACTAAATACAAGAGAAAAGAATCTGGACACACTGAAGTTACAGTCAAGTTAATATCTTTAGGCATCGCACACATATGTGGATGGTAGCAGATTTTCTCTTCTATGGTTTAACACTAAGCACATGAAAAACAGCAGTAACAAGGAGACTTCATGAATCGTGGCCATAAACAGGGATGTCTAAACTTCTATTAAGCTCTTACAGAAACTATCCTACTAGTCATAGGGAAAGGTTTGTCCCAAATAGATATCTGTTATTACTATGCAAATGTTTAGTTTTGACTTCCCATAACAAAAACAGAACCTTGACCAAAAGAAATGCTAACAGTACACTGATAACACAAGAAAACAATGTTATCACAATAAAAAAAACAATACAGGATTTAGCTGAGGGAACACACTCACCATTATGTTAGGCATTGACATGAGTGTTTTTAAGTGTTTAGGCTGGCTATAGATAGGATTTGTGAAGTGCAACTGGCACTAGGTTGTATGTCCATTCTTCCTTGTATCGCCCTTCTCCCTTACTCAGCCAACCCTTGCAGGGCAAAGGAAATGCTTGGTATACAATCATATACAGACTTTGGAAATGTTTGGAAATCATGTGTGTAAATAAAGTGCTTCCACTTAGAGCAAAGTGACAGGTTCTGTTGGCAGACCAGCCCTACTCACTGATGCTCATCTTTATAGCACTCTCCTATTGCTATGTTCATCTGTGGAAAACCTTAGAAATACCAGATACTTTTTGGTATCTGAGAGTATGTGATCTTCTCCACTCACTTTCAAGATGCAGTGCTTTGGCCTGAGGGGACAATTTCCACGCCCAAACACTGTTAAGAGGGAGAGGTAAAGAGGTAGTTAGCCATTTGTAAGCTCTGCTACAGACCACCACAGAGTTAACACAGGGATTAGATTCTGGGCTCCAACAAACAAATGGAATGGGAATCCTTAGCACTTCCAGTAGCCTTGATTACATCTATCATTTTGCTTATAATTAGGCTGGATATGGGCACCCACAGACATCAGACAAATGTTGTTGTTATTATTATTATTATTATACAGGATTTATATAGAGCAATGGTCACCCTATTACATCTAGTGAAGAAAATACTTCAAGCTGATATAAAAGACAAATTAATGCAGCTGTGTAATTATTATTACATCATTGAATGCATTTCTTACTCATTCATCAAGGGACACAGGATCAGTAGAATTTGGGAACATTGGGTTATACTCTCACCTACAGGAGGAATTGGTTGGACACCGGCAAACAAAAAAGCCATTGGTCAGCCAAGTATAATGCCCCCTTCCCCATGATGCTTCTGTTTTTTACTAGTGTCCTAGGAGGATGGACATCTTTTTCTCCTTGGTGACAATTAGACAATTTCACTTTTATCAAGACATCAATCAAGCTTCTTCATTAAACTGCTTAGCTGAGACTTGTTATGCAGCTGGATCAGCTGATACTCGGCGCTGCCTTAAAAACTGTATCTGATCCCCTGTAGATTGCGGGGCTAGACTCTAATTTGACCTTTGGCACTGGGCTCTGCTTGTGGTGCTCCCCAGGCACCTAGTATACTGGTTTGTGAGCCACAGATTGCTTTATAGGTACAAGGTCATGACACAGCCTCTGATGTTATTATTATTATATAGGATTTATATAGCGCCAACAGTTTGCGCAGCACTTTACAATATAAGGAAGACACTACAATCACAATACAAATCAAGACAAAATGGTAAGGAGGGCCCTGCCACTAAGGGCATACAATCTAAAAGGGAGGGGGAAGTGATACATGAGGAGGTAGCTGTGTGGGGATGAATTGTTTGAGAACATGATACTACAGTGGTTAGGTTGAGTGAACCTGTTCCTTGAAAACTCCCATGGCAGTATGCCCACAATAGGGATACTTCTACGCCCTCTTCTCCAGAGTTTGTGTTGACAATTCTGCAGCAGTCGCAATGCAGTCAGCTGATGATGATACTCCTGACCAGGGCCGTCCCTTTAATAAGGTAGCCTGAGCTTGTTTCCTCAGGCAGCATCTTTTTGGGTCATGTGGGGAGGGGGGCAGCAGGCACAGTGGCATGTTTGTTGTATAGTGGCTACTCTGTTGCAAAATGTTTGCAGTGTGCCTGCCTCCCCCTTTCTGGCCAGAGCGTCCCAGGTTGCTAAGTACTGGGTGGGGAGATGTGTAAGGGCCCATACACATCTCTCCGCCCAGCTCTTAGCAACCTGGGATGCTCAGGCCGGTGTCCCATCAAGCTCCTGGCAGCCAGTGATGTCACTAGTTGCAGGAACTGGAAAGGACACCGGCCAGAGCATCCCAGGTTGCTAAGAGGTGGGTGGGGAGATGCAGAGCCTACAAAGGGCAGCATCACTCTTGTGTCTGGGGGCGCTGTCTCCTCTACCCACCCCATGCTGCTCTGATTGCATGCAGCCCCCCACCCCCGCCTCAGGTGGCAAAAAATCTAGGGACACCACTGCTCCAGACAAAAAACGCATTGCTGAGCAATGTTCCATGGATGAGAAGTTTACAAAGACGTTGGCCATTCCCATTGTGGACCCAGACTAAACAAAATACTGACCATTCCTTTTGAGGATAGTCCAGTGTTTAAAAGGCGTTTTAAAGTTTAGAGTGTTAAAGATATGCAAAGCCGAAGTTGAATTGTTCTTTTTTTATTTAAAGGAGCCTAAAATAAATAAACAGTTTGTAAAGATTTGATAAGGTGTCCACATGATTAACATAATGCCTGATATGCTTTTTAGGCTTCCTGATTAGGCTTTCACTGATTTCATGAGGTCTTATGCTGATGTGCTTTTTCATGCTAATTTGGCACGTTATTTACATTAATTTCATGGTGATTTTTACAGTTTGTATTGTCTACAGTACATCTACATCATAAATGATTCATGTAAAAGTCTAACTTTAAATAGAGTGGCCCATGTGATTACTATGAAATTCTGCAGTATAATGAATTCAGTTCAAGAAATGTTCCCTGCTTGTTAGTACATTGGTTCTAGATGTCAGACACAAAGAAAACAGTGGTCTGTACTGAGTGGAATCATTCTGCAATGGGTCATAAAATGTCTACTGAGGGCCAAACCTATGTAATTCTGGAAAAACATAACAACTTGTGTAACCAACATTATAATAATAACCATAGGGTCTGTGGTACACTTTATGAAGCATTCAGCTGCAAAATTGTACAATGAAGTGTAGCCTTTACGTCCTGAAAACCAGTTAGAGCCTCATTCATGCCATGCATCAGTTTGCTATTATTCCCATATGCAACTCAGTGTGAATGCATCCTAAGCTATTGCTCAACCGAAGTTGCTCAACCAATCTCAAAAGCATCTGTTTTCTCAAAGGGCATTTTATCTTCTGAATCTGAAGAATTATTGCTCATTGATACTAACTTATGTTTAACTCCTTGCTGGCGTGTGTACAGACTTATGGAGGCTCATGGAGCTAACAGTGCTACTGCAACAGTGCACAGACGAGTGTACAGACATATGCAGCCTCGTGGAGCTAACAGTGTTACTGCAACAGTGCATTGGGGTGCCATTAAAAATGATTGACACAGTGACACACTTGTTACATGCATTTTACAGCACTAAGCTGGACATGTCAGGAGCCGCACTCAAGGCCACCTATATTCATGAAGTTGACCACCACTACCGTAGCCTGATGTATGCGGAATGTACACATGACTGTAACAGGATAGCAAGAGAGGTCTTTGGTATTTGGGCTGGTATTGGCAGCTTAGCTTTACCTTTTCCATACTGTGTGAGTGACAAGATGGTGGAATAATTGGGTCTCTGGGGACGGACTGGGGCAGAGTTTTGGGTCTCTGGTGAGTTGTTTATAAACTGAAATAGGGGTGTCCCTAGCCTATTCA